>NW_014011170.1:0-1279 GCF_000611645.1 Monoraphidium neglectum
ACACACACACACACACACGCACCTGATGTCCTTGTTGTCGGGCGTCGTGGGCAGGTCGCCCTCCGCCGCCGTATCGAAGCCGCCGTTCACCCACGCCAGCGTCTGGTACCCGGCGCGGCTCAGGCGCTCGCAGGCGGAGAGGCTTCGCAGGCCGCGCTGGCAGCCGACAATGACTTTGGCGTCGAGGGGCACGCGCGCCTTGACCTGTTTTTTTTTTTCGGGGGTTCGAGGCCCGGATCGAGGGGGTTGCGAGGGCGGGATTCGCATAGGAGGAGTTTGGGTGGGCAGGGGGTCAGGTTGATGCAGTTGTGGGGGCGGCAACAGCATGGGTGTGTTTGAGGAAGGGCAAGGTGGGAAGCGAGGGCAGCCCGTGTGTTCTGGGTGTTGATTGGCGAAGGGCGTGCCGGCCGGCCGGCGGAGGGATGCTGGGGCGCCGCGGCCGCCCGGCCGCCGGCCCCGCCGCTGCTGGTGCCGCCGCCGGCGCGCCGGTCCGGGCTTTCGCTCGGAAGCGGCCGCCCCTGCCGCCGCACACAGCGGGCCGCGCCGACGGCGCGCCGCCCCCGTGCCGACCGCCCCCCCGCCCCGCGCCCCCAGATAATCTTTGCTGCCCTGAACCCTAAACCCTGAACTCTATATTCCTTTAAGCCCACCTCATCCATGAATGCCGGGTTGGGCACCATGTGGGCGCTGCCCAGCCACCAGCCGCCGGTGCTCCAGGCGCTGAAGCGCTTCAGCAGGCTGGCCGGGTCGGCCCGGGCCTCCGCCACAAAAAGGGGCACCGCCACCGCGCCGCGGATCGACACCTGCGCGGAGGCGCGCGCGCGTCCGGCGCGCGGGCGCGTGTGTTGCCGCGCGGCAGAGAGGAAGAAGGTTCCTAAAAGATCGCGCGCGCGGCGCCGGCAGCTGGCGCTTTTTGGAGTGGGCCCCCCGCCGCAGCGGCGCGGCCCCTCTGGAATCGCGCCTGCAGGGCCGGCCGCTGGCGTGGGCCGCCCGCGCGCCGACGCGTCGAGCGGGCTCGATGCCGCGGCGGCGCCACCTCCCATGAAAGACCCCGGCCGCGGCGGCACCGGCCTCGCGGCCCGGCGGCCGGGGTCGGGCGGGGCCCTGTTTGCGCCGTTTGGCCGTGCGGTGATCTAGGAGAGCCCCAGCCGCGGGCCCCTTCTCATTGCTGAATTCACCTTTGCCACCTCGTTCGGCGGCCGCACGTCCAGCAGAACCCAGCCCTGCTCCATCAGAGCCGCTGCGGGCGCGCGCAGCCGGGCACGGCGGGGCGCACGGG
>NW_014011170.1:1779-9662 GCF_000611645.1 Monoraphidium neglectum
GGGGCGGGGGGGGGGGGCTTGTTGCAGAGCGGGCAGTTTTGTTCAAGTGCTGCCAGCCTTTGCGGGGGCGGCCGTGCAGTGGCGGCGGCAGCGAAGCAGCAATGAGGGCCGCTCCGGGCCGCGCCGTATGTGACTGATGAACGTGCCACGGGACAGGCGAAGATCGCCGCGTGCGCGGCCGCTAGCCGTGCCTCCCCTTGATTGTGGCAGCTGCTTTCGGCCACAATGCGCGAAGCAGCCTCAGTCCCGGGTGCGATCTCACCTGCGCCCCGCGCGTCCACGCTTTTCACGCGCCCGTCCCGCACTTGATTTTCCCACAGCGCCTCCTGCTGCCCCGCCGCCGCCGCTCGCACCGGGGCCGGCGCCCGCCGCTGCCCCCAGCCCCGCCGCTGCGGCTGCACGGGAGCGGCCGCGGCCGGCGTGCTGCCGCTGCAGCTCGCCGCGGGCTGCGCGTGGGCCGGCCGCGGCCTCAGGCACGGCGCGTGCCGTGCGTGCGCCGCCGTGCCGCATCCGGTTGCGGGCGCTTGCAGCGCCACGGAGGACGATGCCATGCCCGCCTGCCTTCCCTGGGGAGCCGCGGCAGCGGGGCGTGCGGAAAAAGCCTTGTTGTTGGGGAGACCAGGTAATAAGCGGCATCGAGACCAGGAGATTCCCGATTGGCGGCAGGGCGGAGGGTTAGGAGCGCCCCTTCGTTGCGGCGGATCTGAGCAATCTCCGGGCACATCTCGGCGCGGTGCGCGAGCACGCAGGCGATGGCGCCGCGCGGCCCTGCCGCAGCAGACGTGCACGGCTCGTGTCGAAGGCGCACACTTGCTCACACCTGGCTCCTCCCCACTACGTGAGAATGGAGGCCTTCCAGTCGGAGGTGCGGTGACCTGAGTTGAGCTGGACACCTCCACCCGCCACAGGTAATCTCCTCAAGTCGCAACAAATTGCATCGGTAACCTATTTCTGGTCAACGCCTTGATCACAACTTTCCTGCAGCCGTCCTGCTTCCGCAAACAAACTTGCGTCATTCACAGACTTCCGGAGCAAGGCGCGATCAAGCCATGACTCCTTTGTAATTCGTTTTTGTGTGGAATAGGTCTGACAGGTTCCCGAACCTCTGGATCGACACAAGGACGACGTCACCAGCTGCACTCCACACCCTCGCGGCATCGACCTTGAATGTCCTGCGCGTCCCGCGCGAGCGCAGAACTCTGGTGGTGATTCGCGTTGGTTTGAGGAGCACCGCTTGCGAGGTGCGCAAGATGACACTGGGGGTAGCGTGCGCCGACCCGCACCGCCCTGCGAGGCAGCCGCTGCATGCGGGGTCCCAACGCGCCTGTATGGGACCTGCCGCGAGGATGCGGTTGACTGGCAAAGTACGGAGGCGCATGCATAGCTAGGCGCGCTGCGCAATGGCGTCACAAGCCTCGAAGCCTCAGGGAAGGGTCCTTGCCAGGCACACATGCCTGGCATCGCGGCCACGCGCATGCACTCGTTATTCTCTCCCCCATTTTGGCACCCCCAATTCCCTCAATACCACGTTGACACAGCAACGCGGCTACAGCCCCACAGTTGAGTCGGGCATCATCACCGGCACTCGTCGCAGCAGCAGCTGCTGCAGCAGAAACAGCAGCAACAGCAGCAGCAGCAGCAGCAGCAGCAGCAGCAGCAGCAGCAGCAGCAGCGGCCGCGGCAGCAGCAGCCACGGATCCCTCTTCGGCCACCCAAGGCCTGCCCCGCCGCGGCGGCGCCTTCGACGGCGGCGGCATGTGGGGCGTGGTCATCCTGTTTGTCGTATTGACAGCGATCGTCTCCCTGATCGCGCTCTGCTACCACTCACGCCGCCGGAACCGCCAGCGGCGGCTACTGGAGGCGGCCGCAATATCCGCCGCGCGCGCCGGCGGCGGCGGCGTCGTCGTCCGCGCCGGCCCCATGCACGACCTGTCGAGCCTGCAGCAGGCGCTGCCGCCCGGCCACCGGCTGGGCGTCATCGCATCGGACCACCCCTCAGGGCGCCACGTCATCTTGGTCGGCGTCCCTGCCGGCGCCGCCTACAGCGACGCGCCGCCCGCGGCCGCGGCCGCGGCGGGCCTCGCGCGCGCGCGGCAGCTGCTCCCAAACGGGAAGCTTCCCACGCCGCAGTCTGTCGTCGCAAACCTACCCACCTACCAGTATGCGCTGCCTCGGGCGCACGCCCCTGGCGGCGAGGGCGGCGACGGCGGCGCAGGCAAGGCGGCGGGCGGCGCGCCGCCGCCATCTGTCGGCGGCGGCAATTCAAACGGCAGCGCCCACGGGCAGGTCTGCGTGATCTGCTGCGAGGATTTTCAGGAGGGGACGCGCGTGAAGCTGCTGCCCTGCATGCACAGCTTCTGCGCTGACTGTATCGATGCCTGGCTGGCCCGCGACATCCACTGCCCGATCTGGTGAGTCTGCGGCGTGGCTGGTGGTGGATGCATGGATGGCAGGCGCGGCCGGCCACGGGCCGCCGCGCCCCTTCAGGGCAGCGCGCGCCCTTCTGCTTGGTCAGCATGTGTGTGCGCGCATGTTATGCAGCACCACGGCATGCGGTGTGTAGCTCGGCATGCAGCGAACGCCAGCGTCGGCCTGTCGTACCGCATTTGCTCACTCCACTCCCACGGTGCCCCTGCTGCCGCCCACACGCTTTCGTCCTGGGAACCGCAGCAAGGAGTCAGGTGGGGGCCCGTGCAAGCCGTATTGCATGCCACGCGCCGCGTATTGCGCGCCGCGCCAGGGGCTCAGGGCTGCAGGCGCCCGCCCGCCGTTTGGTGCGGGAGGCCGACGTGCTGCGCTGTGGCGCGTGCGTCCCTGGACTTGAGCCAGCCAATCCATCATATCCCCTGGGGCATAGCGAGCATCAGCCTGTGGCCACGCTCCCCACCCAACCCTCATCGCACCCTCCCCCCACCGCCCTGCGTCTGCGCCATGTGCACACGCAGTGCTGCGCGCCGCCGGCATGTCTGAGGCTGAGGCTCTCGAGCTCGTCATCTCATCCGCAAACCCGGGTCAGGCCGAACGGCGCCGCCAGCTGGACGGGCCCGAAGCGGCCGCCATCATGGCCGCGGGCGCAAACTGGGGCCTCCTCCCAGGCACGGGGAGCGGCAGCATGGACCCGCCGCACGCCCAGCAGCAGGGCGCCTACGGGCAAGGCGGGGCCGGCGGCGGCGTCGGCGCGGCGGCACGGGCGCCTGACCTGCAGCTGCAGGCGCAGCAGCAGCGGCTGTGGCAGCTGGGCAGGCAGCGGCGCGACCTCCCGCAGCAGCAGCCGCCGGCGCTGCAGCAGGCGCAGTCGCTTCAGCTGCAGCCGCAGAATTCGCGTGGCCAGCAGCCGCCGGCGCCACTGGCTCAATAGGGCAGCGTGTGACAAGGGGCCGGGTGCGCTCACATCAGCGTATCCCCCACTGGGCACCTCGCATTTGGGTCGGTCGGGGCCACCACACGCGCATCCGCGTCTGCTGTCTTCCTTCTTTTTGCCTGGTTGGCTACTACCGCGTCACTGCCTGGTTAACCGCTTGAGGGCCACTGACCTGCCATGTTGGGTCCAGTGACAGCACGCATGCGGCAGCACTCAGTGGATCCCCACTTCTGCCATCCATAGGGTGGACCGGCATGCGTGCACGTGCACGCCCCCATGTCGCCTGGGCCCCTTGCTGGCCGCATGCGTGGCGCTGCTTGTCCAGACCCTCCTTTCTGCAGCGTTCAAGTCTCCTGTGGCCATGACTTACGTTTCGTCATCGATACTGCAGCAACGCTCGTCCGGTGGCCACAATCAACGCTCTTTCTATACTGCAACGACAAGGTTGCCTAGAACGCCTGTAGCATGTTCATGGCGGCCACACGCCATCTACGCCAGGTGCATCACACTTGGACGCACGAACGGATGCAGTTGACTTGTTGCGGCGTGGCCTGCCGGCACACACCACGTAGGTCACCCTCAACAGCACGGTGCGGTTGAGAGGCCTCGGAAAGCATTCACAAGCCCCCCTCACAAGGCCGTAACAGATTGCTATGGCCTCACATTTATCCCTTGTAAGGCTTTTGCTGGGGTGATGAGGTGGCTGGTATTGGACTTTCAGGCAAGGCAAAGTAGGCGGCAACGGAACGGTGTTCGCAATGCATATGTTGTGCAAACAGGGTGACGCTTACACTGGTAGCCTCAAAGCCCCAGCGAAATTATGCATCTTTGCGGTGGACACAGCCCAGGCGCAGCTGCCCACTTCATCAGTCCTGTTGGTGCTTGCAGGCAGGCATGCACAGCTGCTCGAGGCAAGCAGCTGTATCTCAGCACACCGTACTGACTGCACTGCAGTGGTCTGTACGGTACGCCGGTGCCTGCTATTGTGTCAAGTTACAGAAGGGGTCTCACAAGGGCTGCGAAGATCCTCAGTGTTGGGAGGCCCGGCTTCTGCATGCATTGGCGTTCACCCGGCATACCGTAGCTGCCCACGCCTGTAGTTCCATGCTCCCCTGCAAGCGTCTCATACCACCTGGTTCCGTCTGTCAAGGGCGCGCCGGCGCCACTGAATGCTGACACCTGTGTCGGAAGTGCACCTGCTTCCAGAGGCTGGCGGAGCCGCCGACCGTTTGCCAGGTTTTGATGCGGTGCAGCTCGCGCAGTGGCACAGGCGAGCGGAGTCAGAACACGCGAATCTGCCCAGTCCCTGGCCTGCGGCCGGGTCACACGAGTTAATGTGTGTCCCATGAGTGCATCAAGGCATGCTAGACGCCCTCCGTGGTCAGTCAGCTTGCACGTTTCTGCGCGCGTTTTTTGGCGTTTGTTCGGATTCTCCCAAGTCCTGCGCTGTATTAAAGCGCACGCCGTTTGCTTGGCTATCATAAATATATTATTTACTTGTTGTTTTGCCTGCACTGCATGCATGCCTTGTCGCCCCTCTCACAGCACTCTCGGTCAGCCTTGCCTGCCTAGCCTGCCCCGTGCCCAGCCCCCTCTCGCGTCCCAATGGAGCCTATGCCGACCGGGACCTTGAGTGGGCTGGAGCGTGCGCCGCGTCGCGCCCCACCGGAGCCCTGTGTGCTCCACAGGGGCGCCATGCGCGGCGTCGCTGCTGCACCCCTTTTGCATCGCCGCGCCGCCCGTGCTAATGGAGCCGATGCCGACCTGCGTCGGACGGCGCGGTTCTGCCGCCAACGTGCCCCCCTAAGAGAGCCCAGTGCCGACCTGGGGGATGCGATCTCTGCCGCCCCCGCCCCGATGGAGAATTTGCCGACCGAGGGCGCAGCGCGTGCGGATGTCATGGCAACCGCCCAGGCTCTTTGCCGCTGCCCCCTGCCCACCGCGGGGGGTGGCAAGCCTGGGCGGCCAATCTGCGCCTGTTCAATGCAGGCGCTTGACTTGTATATCGGCGCCGCAGCGCGGGGAAACGGCGGGTGAGAAGTCGAGTACAGGGGCAGGCGGCCAAAAAGCGGACAAGGGGCCGCGTGCGGGCGGCCGTGAAGGGGCAAGATGGTGCAGCGTGTTGCGTTATGCAGATGGCCCGGACGTGGGAGGTGCAGGCTCAGGCGTGGCTGTGACTTCTGGCGGTGGCATCGCAACGCAACGTGCGGCTTCATTTGAACTTCACCTCACTTCAATCGAGGCAAGAGGTTGAGATGGTTTGGGCTGATTGGTGCACATCAAGCGCAGCTGCTTTGCCTCGTCGGCAGGTGTACATGTATCAGCAGACGAGGCGCTGGGTTTAGAAGATTGGCCCGAAGCGCTGGGTTGACCGGGTGGGGTATTGCTGCGGCAACTGTGGGCCAGGTGGCATCCAGGATGTGCTGCACAGACCGCTGTGCCTTCTACTGTAGCATGCAGGGCACACTGACTTGCTTTTAGTTTCCGCAATGCGAGTAGATAAGGTGGAGCTCACCAACAGGAAGGCAGCTACAACAATCTTACTGGGTGCCAAATCGCGCATTTCGCACCGCGCTGCCTGTACTGCAGTGGGCGGTGGGCGCGCGACACAGCAACGGACCCTGTCTAGCATGCAGGTCCTGGTGTGGCCATTGTTGTAAGGACTGTTTGTCACCCCACTCCCGTAGAGGAGGCTGTGGCGTGCGCTTGCAGCGCACGCTCCTGCATAGGCTGGCCACTTGGCCTCAGCCTAGGTGGTCAAGAAAAGTTGACCTGCGGAACATTCCATGTACAAGCCCACCACCAGTTGCACGTGTTTTTCGGACAAAGCCTCCTCGAACCCGCATCTGGCCCGCTGTGTCGATGCCTTGCAGCCTGGAGAGCCACCCATGTGGATGAAGGACAGTCAGCTGCGAATCCGCACTGCAGGTCAGCGGTCAGTCATGTGAAGCCCGTTTGCTGTCACAGACTTCAATAAATCTGATTTCTTGCCTGATACATGTACATCATTTCTCATCCAACGGGCTGGTGGCCCAAGATCTGGTCTGATCGTTGCCGTTCCATATCACGACGTTGTTAGAAGCGCGAAAGTTTGTGATAGCTCCTTAAAAACCATGGCGGCCGACATGTCAAGCATTGATGGCTGCACGACTGAGCTGGAGGCGGTGCGCCACGATGCGCGCGGCGCGTTTGCGTACTTCTCGGCGCCGCGGCTTGCATTCATGGAGAACGCAGGCGGCAGTCAGGTGAGCCCAATAAATCTTCACCTCACGCCACTTGTGTGGCTACACCCCTCCAGGGATCCTGCTTCAAGGGAGGGAGATTCGCAAGTGCGCACACGGCCGGCTCGGCCGCATTGCGACCACCTCCCGGCCAGGCGGCCGTGGTCAAACAGGACACCCCCGCCGCGCCGCCGCGCAGGTGCCGCGTTGCGTGGCCGACGCGGTGCGCGACCATCTGCTGCACGACTGCGCTCAGCTGGGCGCCGGCTATGACGTTTCAAACAGGTTGGAAGCTGCCGCGTGCGCTGGCCTGGCCGCGGGCAGTCAACAGCCCCGCCGGCCTCCCCAAAGCAGCCCGGGGGTGAGCCACATCAGCGTCGGTCGGATTCACTGCATCTGATTGCCCCCTTTGCCTTGTCCCAGCAGCGAGACGCTCCACCAACCAGCGTCGAGCAGACTAGCACGTGTGGCCGCTCTGGCCCCAAAAAACCGCGCAGGTCCACCTCCACAGTGGACGCGGCTCATGATGCAGTGGCCGCGCTCATGGGCGCGCCGCCCGGCTCGGGCCACGTCGCGCTCGGGCCCAGCAGCTCCCAGCTGCTGGCGGCCCTCGGCGGCTGCTACTCGCGCCTGCTGGGGCCGGGGGACGAGGTCGTGGTGCAGGAGTCGTGCCACGAGGCCAACGCAGGGCCATGGGTGCGCTGCGCAGGTGCGGCGGCGCCACGGCGCGGGGGCCCGCCACTGCACGAGCCGCACACGGACGGAGAAATTATCGACTGAAGGAATATGCAAGGCCATGCGTCGTCAGTTGGGTTGTTGTTTCCAGCTGGGGCAGATAGGAGCAGCTTCCGCATGTGTGGTGTATGCCTGCGTGTGTTTCACCGGCAATCACTATGCCGCCTTTACACCTGCAGAGTCCTCTGGCGCCACGCTGCGTTGGTGGCGCACCGACGTGACCCCCTCTTTCTCCAGCGGCGGCAGCGGCGGCGGCGGCGGCTCGGCCGCCGATAACGCCACCAGCGCCTCGTCTGACGCCGCCGCCGCCGCCGCCGGCGGGCGCCTCTGGGTGTCCTTCCCCTGCGCCTCCCGGCCGGGCCGGCTGGCGGCGCTGCTGTCCGAGCGCACGCGGGTTGTGGCGGTGACTCACGTCAGCAACCTGCTGGGGGGAGTGGCAGACCTGCGGGCGCTCGTGGCGACGGTGCGGCGGCACGCCCCCAGGTGGCTGACCGGCTGCGCGACTGGACTCTCCCCCCACGAACCCGCCCTGATTCCACACCAGAACGCCTGAGCATGTCGGCGGG
>NW_014011169.1:0-2602 GCF_000611645.1 Monoraphidium neglectum
CCGGCCCGGCGGGCGGCGTGCCCGTCCTGTTCCGCACGCGGCCATCGGCGCGGTTCGGGGCGCCCAAGCCGCGGCCGCTGTACGCAAAGCTGGAGCTGCTGCTAGATCTCATCTACAGGCGGCTGTACTGGGACCCGTCGCAGGCGGAGAGCGCGTTCAGCGTGGATGCGCTGCTCAGGGCGGTCCGCAGGGTGGACAAGGAGATGGGGCCGTGAGGTGCGGCGGCGGCGCCGGGCGCCTCGGAACGCGGCGGTATTGAGGCGGCGGCGGCGACGGCGGCGGCGCGTGTGGGGTGGCGAGGGCCTGTCAGTGGGGCGGTGTCCACTCGGGGGTGCACTTGAGGATCACTGCTAGCTCTCTTTGCTTGGAATAGCCGGCTTCTCTGTTCTGATGTCAGAAAGGTTCGCTGGACGGCACTAAGGCGGCGGCATAGAGGCTTGATGGTTCCATATAACGCCACAGTCTCAGCGGCGCGCCCATGCCCACACGCGGGTGCATCTGCAGGCCGCCTTTGCGCGTTCAGCAATGCCTGATCTAAAGGATTGCTGCCAAAGATGTCGTCCCTTTGAATGATGCAATTCTTGGGTCATACATTGACATTTACAAAAACTGTGTGTCAAGGCAAGCAGGTGCAGCCAGAAGGCGTTGGCGCCAGACAGGAGGGGTGCCGCACGGGCGTGGGTGCGCACACGGCGCGGGTCCATCCATGCAGCACCCGCCACTCTGCAGCCAGCGCGCGCGGCAGCCGGCCGGCTTCCACCTCAAAGTGCTGCCTCACTGGAACGTCCTTTCCCTGCAACCCTCCAGCTGCACGCTGGTTGTGATGACGGTGCTGCTGGGCAGGTAGTCCGTCTGGATTCCCTTGTACCCCATGGTCGCCGCCGGCGCTGCGAGCAGCGCGGGCGAGGGGCTCGGCCAGCGCGGCGGCACGCCGCCGAGCGCCTCGGCGCCGCTGCTGAACGCAGTGTTGGCCTTTGGCACGCCTGCGCCAGGGGGACCGAGCGGCCGGTGCCAGCAAGCTTGGGCACGCCTTGGGGCCGGAATTTCCCATACCCACCAGGTCGTATCTGCAAGTAGCTCTGCGACCACGCACGTGTGAAATTGGCATGCACCGATCGCTCGCCCTGTGTTGACCAGCCGCTCACCAGGCAAGAGGTGGCCGCGTTTGTCCACGATGAACTGGGTGCGCGACCCCGGGGGCTTGGCCCGCAGCGTGCCGTACCGGCCGGGCGCCGTGGTGGCGTGCTGCTTGCCGTTGTCAGGCGCCATCCAGTTGTTCAGGCGGTGCGGCAGGTACGTCTGCTGGTACTGCCCGGCTGTGGTGGGGACACCAAGGTGGTGAGTTTTGATGGACGTTTGCGTCTGGGGACATTGGCAGCCTGGCATGTGAGCAGGACTGCTCGTCCCGCTGCGGACTCGGCTGCTGCGTGTGTCAACGGCAGCACGAGCACGCGCACGGCATGAGTAGATGCAGCTGCAGGCTAGCGCAGCGCCACGATAGCCCACTGTTACCTGAGTAGATTCGTGACATGGCTGCTAATCGCGGGACTCCGTCTGCTTGTATCGATCCGTGTCGACGGTGTGGCTTGGCAAAGAAAACAGCTCTCCGCCTATTGAATTATGGGTTAAAAGCCTGGATGCACAGTGTATTTGAGATTGTAATATTGAATGTAATTTGACGAGCGCGGGGTTTTCAATTGTTTTTGTGAATTGTAATGCTGTGCACTACTGAATGTGGTGTTGCATATGGGCACGCTACACAAGACTATCGACGATCAAACCCCAGCTGATTGTCTAGATTACCTCATTGCGCCCCGTCTAACACGTCAGATCACGCCCCGATTGTGTTGGTCTGGTCAGGGCCTCGCAGCAGCGCGGTGATAGCGCATTCGTCAGCATGCGACGGACGCACAAGTACGTGCAGCAGCTGCTGCAGGTGCGTCAAAGGATGCCGGCGGGTGCGTGACGCTGCAGCGACACCGGGACCCCAGCGCAAACACCACACAAACACTACACATTCCCTTGCACAGGCAGCTTCCAGGACCACATCCTGTGGTGCAACCGCACAAGTGGCTGCAAGCAGCAGTAACAGCAGCCCTGCATGTGTTTGGCTGGCGGCGGGGCGTGCTGGCAAGTGGGCGCCGTCCGGCGTGGGGACCAGTGGCAGCGGCCTCAGGCTGTGGAGCAGCGCAAAGGCCCCGATCGGCAAGGGTGCTGCCGCGGCCGCGAAAGTTGCAGGTAGCAACGCCGCCGCCGCGGCGCCGAGCGCCCGCGTCGGCGCCGCGCCGCGGATGAGCCCCGCCGCCGTGCTGCGCAGCCCATTTGAGCGCTGGTGGGCGTCGTTCCAAACCATCCCCCTGGTGCCGCGGATGCTGGCCCTGGCCGGCGCCATCCCCTTCATAGCGCTGGCGCCGCCGGTGTCGAAGCATCTGACCTGGGTCCTGCCTTATGACATAATCGAGAACAGCGCGATGTTCCAGGTGAGGATGGTGGGGTGGTGGTTCCGTGTGAGCGGCGGACGCCGACTCGCTGACCGCCCATCTGGGCGCGCCCGACCCGCCACTACGTTGCGGCAACCTATTGCACACAGGACCCACCCCCC
>NW_014011169.1:3159-9717 GCF_000611645.1 Monoraphidium neglectum
CCGCCACTACGTTGCGGCAACCTATTGCACACAGGACCCACCCCCCGGCTCACAGAGCCACGCCCGCGGCAGCAGCGAGCGTAGGCAGCACCTCGGCCCTCAATGCGCCGCTGGCAGGCTCACGCTTGCCTGCCGGGACCCAGCATGCTGCGCTTGCATCTTGTCTGGGCCCGCCCCCGCCCGCCCTCCGTTGCCCCCTCTGCCCCTGCCCCAGCCTCTGCGCCCCACCCCATCCCCCCCTGCCAGGTGGGCTACGGCATATCTATAGTCACTTTCCTGGGGGCAGTGCACTGGGGACTCGCCATGG
Source organism: Monoraphidium neglectum (assembly GCF_000611645.1). Taxonomy (NCBI): domain Eukaryota; kingdom Viridiplantae; phylum Chlorophyta; class Chlorophyceae; order Sphaeropleales; family Selenastraceae; genus Monoraphidium; species Monoraphidium neglectum. The sequence continues at coordinate 3,467 of NW_014011169.1, forward strand.
GGAGCGCAGCCATGGCGTCGCCCCTGCTGGCGCGCGTGTCGCGGGAGTCATACTTGTGAGTCGCGCTGTGAGGGCAGGGCCTGGGCAACGGCGCGTGCAGGGGCCCTGTTGCAGCGGCTGCTTTGGTACGGTGTCACAGACTGCTTGGACTGGACATGTATGCGCGATACCCATGGATATGGGGCCGCTTGCGTCAAGAAGTGCTCGCGGCTACTGGGGAAGAGTGCGGCGGGGCGGCAGCGCATTGGGGCAGGGCACGTCCTGGCCTCGTGTTGCCTTCCCCCAAGACGCCGATTTCCTGCGTCTGTGGCGCTGCCCTTTCCCCAGGTGGAGCGTCGTGCCCTCCCTGGCCAGCTTCTGGCTCGTTGGCGTGGAGCCCGGCCCCGCCAGCCTGCTGCTGTGCCTGCTGCTGCCGGCCTGCTACGTCGTGGATAAGGCACGCGCCAACTACCTCCCCGTGTGGTACTTGACGCTGCGCGGGCCGGTGACGCTGCTGGCCACGTTTGGGCTGCTGCTGACAGCCACCTATTACATATATTTGGAGGCAGACCGCGTGGCGGCGGCTGCTGCGGAGGCAGAGCAGCGGGAACAGCAGCAGCAGCTGCAGCAGCAGCAACAGCAGCAGCAGCAGCCGCAGGCCAAGGCCGCGTAGTTTGCATGCATTTTACATAATGTGTCGTTTCAACTGCAGCTGCACTGCCACGCCTGCTTGCGTGCAATATTGCAGCATTGGCTGCCTTTGCCTCTTACATCCCAAACAGTTCTGTCAGCACCACGGCTCGGTCCACGCTGAGCTGCAGCCAGCTTGACAAGTTACTCTTGAATAATTCATGGCTGAGGTTGTTTGACAAGCTCTCATAGCATCCCTTGCTGCGCACCTATCGTCCTCCTGATTCAAAAAAGGCCTCTGTGTAATCTGGACCCAGCCCCCCTTCCAAACTGTGTCCGCTGGAGGCCAACGTGCTGCTGTCCACACAGCGCGAGCTGTTCAGTGTACAACCTGGAGACACGAGCCTGGAGACGCGAGCAAAAAGTTTACACGTCACCCTTTGCTCGCCCAAATTGCCCGTGCTGCCAGGCCAAGCTTGAGCCACGCAGCCATAGCCGAGCGCCGTGCTGCCCGCTGCAGCCGTGGCAGCAAGGCCCACTCCTGAGAGGCCACCCTGGCGTTGCGCCCCAGCCGTCGCGCCCCACACACAGCCAGAAGGCTGCAGGCAGCCAGCCACGCCCTGGGCCGCCCAGAGTGCCGAAGCCCGCCAGCGCCGAGCATGCCGCCTCAAACCTGCACCGCAAGGCAAAGAGCCGGCAGCCCGGAGCCGTGCGCGGCGCACCGGCACTGGCAGCCGCCGCCGAGCAGCCAGGCGGCGGCTGGCGCCAAACGCCGCGCCTGCCACGCCGCCGCCGCGCCACGCCTCGCGGGGGCGCTCTACTCCTTGTCCTGCTTGACGACGTTGGTGCCGCGCAGGCGACCGGTGCGGCGTGCGGCGATGAGGCCGACCTTCTGGCCGGGCGCGGCCCAGCGGCTGACGGTGGACGCGTGGCCGATGTGCTGGTGGTTACCACCACCGTGGGGATGCTCCACGGGGTTCATCGCCACACCGCGCACCACAGGCCAGTTGTTGCGCTTGGCCTTGGCCTGCCAGTAGGCGCGGCCGGCCTTGAGCATGGGCTTCTCGGTACGGCCGCCGCCGGACACCTGGCCGACGGTCGCGCGGCACGAGCTGGGCACCACCTTCTTGGAGCCGCTGGGCAGCTTGATGCGCGTGATGCCCGAGTCGGGGTTGTGCGCCACCACGATGGCGTAGTCGCCGCTGCAGCGCGCCAGGGTGCCGCGGTCGCCGACCTTGGCCTCCACGTTGCACACGATGGTACCCTCGGGCATCTCGCCCAGGGGCAGGGTGTTGCCGATCGACAGCACGGCCTTCTTGCCGGCGTACACAAACTGGTTGCAGGGGGAGGGGGCGGAGCAGGGGGTTTGATGTGGGGGACGAGGGGGGACGAAGGCAAGAGGTTGCAGGGCTTATGCTGACAGTGGGAATATGCCTGGTTGGTTCTGCCGGAAATCCGGCGCCATCTACTAATCCTGGCGTGTAGCTGCTCTGCTTGCTGCAAGAGGGGTCATGGTAGCTTCTGCTGCTGCTGCTGCTGCGGCTGCTGGTGACGCCGCTGTCGCAGCTGGAGTGGCTGCGGCACAGGCCACTGATACTGACGCCCCAGCTCATGCCGGAGGTCCTGCTGCCGCCAATTGCTGCTACGTACAGCTGGCTTCACACCTATGATAAAGCTAGCTGCTCACTGGCTCGTGCTGCGCGCCGCCTGTTGTACTGCTCCTACATGCTAAGCAGTGCGGTTGTGCAGGGCAGCATTGCGCGGTGATGGTGAGCCAGGTCAGAGCCGCCGCGTGCGCTGCTCACCTGGCCAGAGTAGAGGCCCTCCGCCGCGATGGTCAGCTCCTTCTGCAGCTTGTAGCGCACCGGGTCGCGGTACACCACCTGCCGTGCGGTAGCGACGCGGCGCGTGGGAGCCCTCAACCAGCCGCGTGACGAGCGGCGTCGCCACCGGCGCCGCAGCTGGCAAAATTCGGCCGCAGCCTGCAACACAGCAATCCTTGCATGCACACCGCTTGTCAGCCGCCACGCCACTGACACCGCCCCACCGCCGCGAGCGCAGTGGCGCAGAGGCGCCCGCTGTGTGGCGAATCGACATGCTCTGCGCACCTTGGCCAGGGGCGCGCCACGCCCGGGGTCGTGGATGATCTCCGCCACCACGCCCTTGATGTAGGCGTGCCTCTCGGCGGAATCATAGACGCGGTGCTTGGCCGCGCCCTTGCGGTGCGTGTTGTGAGACTTGAACACGGAGCCGCGGCCCTTACGCTGGGTGCGGATCACGCGCCCCATCTGCGGCGGCCAGGACAGTGCGGCGCAGGTGGTGCAGCGGAGTGAGCAGCCACTGCGAGCGCACAGAGAGCAACGCGCCCCACGTGTCTGCTTCGCTGCAAGCTTTTCGCGATATCTCGAGGCAGAAGCAACGAGGGGCGAAGCAGGAGGGCGGCCGTCTGAGCACAGGCCACTCAGGGCCGCCGTCGTGCTCCAGGCCTACTGTGCCAGGCCAAAAGCTGATCCAGGCTGTGTACACTTGCTCCACAGCGCGTAAGCAAGCGGCAAGGCGGCTTCCATCCACGCCCGCGTTTGCAGGTCGGCCCCTGTTGCTGCCCTGACCTTGTATCAGTGCCTTAGCCACGCTATCGGGCGCTGCGTCCCAACAGAAAAAGGACCGTTCCAGTTACCGCGCAGGGTGTTGTCGTTGCTCGCCGCTGTGCGCACTGCTGCCCCTCCAGCTTCTTTGAAGCAGTGATCTGGCTCTTGTGTGGCTCGCATGAAAAAATTGAATAAGAAATTCCATTGTATTTGTCTGCTGATTGGGCACCTCAGGTTTTGCGAACGCTGTTGTTGCGGGGCTCGCTCTGCATACTGTATTCGCTACTTCGACCCGTCCTGCTGTACCAAACCGTATACAACAGGTCTAATCAATAGATCACTGGAGGCCACAGAGCGGGTTGGCAGCTGATCGCCAACCAAAGCGCTGCGCGTGCTGGCGCCGCCCATGCAGGATGCGCTTTGGCTTCACGGCACGCAGCCGTGGGGGCCGGCAAGAATAGGCTGATTGTGACAGGTGCGATCGTGGGGCTGCAGCGGCATTTGATCGGCGCCCGTGCGTGCTGAGCGATTTGGCGCCAACACGTTGCTCAACAAGTGCGACCAGTCGGCCTATGCCGTTCAACGCGCTCTAGATGGGCCCGCGAAGCTGCTAGTGATGCCTGTGCTGACGCTCAAACATGTCCATGCTGACATGCAGACACATCAAGTTGCGTACCCATGTCCCACTTGCAATGCAGACGCGCTCCAGCCCACGTCTGCGGCGCATTCGGGCAGCAACATGAGCACTTCCCGCACCCCGCGGCCGCGCCCGCTGGGCTGCGACGAGCGCCTGCCCGTCGTCTGGGCGGGCCGCGAAGTGCCGCCCGAGCTGCGCGCCGTCGACGGCGGCGCCCTGCACCGTCATCTGGCGGCGGCCAAGCCGCCAGGGGCGAGCAAGGCGCAGCCGTTGGCTGGCGGCTCGCGGTCAGCACCAATCGAGAGGAAGAATGATGGCAGCCTCGTCGATGGCGGCGGCGCCGCCGGCGGCGACCACGCGCGTCCCATACACATTCCTGGGGTGAGGGTGGTCAAGGACTACCGCCACAACCGCGCCGCGCTGCGGCCGCACGCCACGATTGCCGGCGCCCCTAGCTACGGCCCCGCGGCGCCTTACCTGCGGTGGCGACCGCAGCAGCAGCAGCTGGTCGGCAGGAGCGGCGGCGCCGGCCCCGTCGGCGTTGGGGATGACGACAGCGAGGAAGATGAGGAGGGCCAGCTGCCGGCGCAGTATGATGCAGATGAGATTGACGAGGAGTGGCTGCACGACTTCAACGCGCGAGGCGGCACAGCCGAGTCGCCGCAGCGGGCGCCAAAGCGCGGCCGCCATGTGCCCGGCACCGCTGGCGCGGCCGCAGAGGATGGGCAGGGTTGCCGATTGGGGCTTGACGCCTACGAGCGCGCCATCGACCGGCTTGAGACGCTGCATTTCGCGGCGGTCGGCGCGTGGTGGCGCGAGCTCAATGGCGGTGAGCCCGGAGGGGTGGCCCCCTGTGCTGGTAAGGCAGGCAAGGCGGATGTTGGAGCTTTGAGATTGCTTCCAGGCCCCGACAGCACCTTTCAGCTTTGTTGGTGATGCTAAGATCAGTTTTGTGCAGCCATGTCACCCGTGTTGCTTTGACAGCCCGCACCCCAGCCACGTCGCCCACGCCCTCTTCGCCGCACCCCTGCGCCCTCTGCGCCCCCACCCAGGTGCCCCCTCGTCGCCACCCCCCGCTGCGCCGAAAATACCAGCGACCAAGCAGCTGCTGCCCAAGGCGCGCGCCGCCGAGGCGCTGGCCCGCCTTGTGCCGGACGCCGCGGCCGCGGGGCGCCTGTACGCCCACTGGCTGCGCCGGCGCGGGGAGCAGGGGGGGCCGCTGCTGGAGTGGATGTGGCTTGAGGTGCGCCAGGCGCAGCCGAACGCACCTGCCTGTGGCCTGGGCCTTTTTTGGGTGGTGGTCGTCCCGCAACACATCACGTTTTGGCAGGGCTGGCTGGGATGAGGCTCTCCTGACAACTGTGCGGTGATGCTGGCAGTCGAGTCGACTGGCACGCTCGGCTGAGTAACAGCTGGAAGCGCGCGAGCTCTTGCCGCCTTGTGCAACGCGTCGACGGCCGCCGCTCCGTGGCGCCCGCCCCTCTCATTGCCAGGTGCCCTGGAAGTATGTGGCATTCGCGCACATCCTCGGGGACGGCGGCGGCTGCGGCGGCTGCGCGGCCCTGCCCTTCACCGGCGGCGACGCGCGGGACGAGCGCGGCGGTTCGGGGCGGAGGCGGCCGATGCGGGAAGAGGACGCGACGCACGCGCTGTTTGCAGCCCGCGCTGACTTGGAGGTGGGCTGTCCTGGCCTGCTCTGTGGGCGAGCACGTGAGGGGTTGCATCGTGTAAGTGTGTGTAAGTGTCACTGCCCTGGCGTTGCAGCGGAGTGACAGCGTGGCGAGGCATCTCCCGGTGAGCGCACGCAGACCATACACACATACACACACGCACAAACGCACGTGCCGTCCATCACCCCTATGGTCTCAAAAGCGCCTCTCCGCCTGGCCACTCCCCTTTTCCCTCCTCCCCAGGTCATGCGCACCCTGCTGGACCAGGTCTGGAAGCGCGAGCGCCTCAAGCGCCGCCAGCTGCAGCTGTGGTGCGACGAGCTGCGCCTGACAGCGCTGCCGGGCGGCCCCTCGGCGCAGGGCTGCGGCGGCCACGCGCAGGTGGGGCACTGGGCGCCGCAACGCGCGGCGGCAGCGGCGGCGGCGGCGGCGGCGGCGGACCGCTCTGCGCGGCTGCAGCAGCGGCGGGCGCAGCAGGAGGCTCAGCAGCAGGCCGGGCGCATGCGTAAGCGCCGGTTGCACGTGGTGGTGGAGCAGCGGGTTGAAGAACCTGCAGGGGAGGAGTCAGGGGAGGAGGGGCTTGCGGCAGCGGCTGCCAATGATCCGAAGGGAGGGCAAGAGCAATCAGAGGGGTCAACGGAGGCGGCAGGCCGGGGCCCACCATCTGGGGCGGTGGCAGCGGACGATGCGGCGGCGCGTCCTCCGGCGCGCCCGGCGGCGCGCGGCGGCGCCCGCGCGCTGCGGCGG
>NW_014011168.1:0-3826 GCF_000611645.1 Monoraphidium neglectum
GCCCTGCCGCGCCCCGCGCTGCCCCTGCGACCCGCCGCGCACGCCCTTTGTGGCTGCCCTCCTGACCGCCCCCGCGCGCCCCGCATTCGCAGCGCCGCCGCCGCCGCCGCACGCCGGCGGTGCGCCGCAACGACCCGGAGGTGGTGGCGTCGCTCAATGAGATGCGGGAGCGGATAGCGGCGCTGGAGGACGAGCTTAACGAGCGGGAGAGCACGCTGATGGAGGCGCAGGTGCGCCCCGGGTGACGCGCGGGTGGTGAAACTGCGGTGACGGGGTATGTTACAGCGGCCCGGGTGACGCCAGCGTGGCCCTTTTGCGGCGTGACAACACCTTGTCTAGTGTAGCAGGGGCGGTGGTGGTTAGGGAGCGCTGTGGCGGCCTGTTGTCGCGGTGCGGCCGCAGCAGTGTGACATTGGCGCCTGGCGCGGTGCTGCAGCGCACGCATGTGCTTTTGGGGGGCTCAACTAGGCGGCGTCGTGCATCAGAATGGTTGCAACCTAAGCGGTGGATGCGATCCGGTGTGGCGTTGAGGCCGAGAGCTGCGGCATAGCTTTGCGTCCTTCATGACTGACGAACTTAGGTAGTTGACCGTTTTGACCGGCCGGACACCACCACCCCAGATCACCAAGATGACCGTGGAGACGGACAACCGGGCGCTGCAGCAGGCCCTGGCTGACGCGCGGCGGCAGAAGGCGCAGCTAGAGGCGGCGCTCATGTCAGGTGCGCGCATAGGGCTTGGCAGGCTACAGGGCTGCGGCGCACCGCATCGCCGCGGGCCCTTGCCATGCTGCTCGGAACGCCGGCAGGTTTGCTGCGCCGCGCTGCCTGCACCCGCCCAACCCGCCGCTGTCGCTCTCGCCGCTCAACCCCCCTGCCGCCCCGCAGAGCCCACCCACTGGTCCGCGCCGCCCAGCGAGGGCGGCCTGTCGGAGGACCCCTGCACCGGGGACTACTCAGATGAGGAGGAGGACGGCGAGGATGACGCGTCGGGCAGCGACAGGGCGGGCGCCGCCCCCTCGCGCGCCGGCGGCGCGGCGGGGCCCCGCCCGAGCGGCCTGCGGCCGCGGGGGGCCGGCGCCGACGGGGAGGTGGCGCTGGCGGTGGAGGCGGAGCTCGCTGCACAGGCAGCGCTGGCTGCAGGGGTTGGAGTGAATGAGCAGGATGAGGGGCAGCAGCAGCAGCAGCAGCAGCAGCAGCAGCAGCGGGAGAAGGGGAAGCCAGGGTTGGCAGAGGATGCGCCGGAGCAGGGTTAGCAGAAGCAGCAAAACCAGCAGTAGCAGCAGCAGTAGGAGGACGTGGTGCGGGTTGCCCTGGGCGCCGGCACTGAAGCTGTAGTTGCGGCGCCGTGTTCGAGCGCGCCTGCGATTCGCGCGTTGCTGCTAGGCAGCTTTGCCCGCACGGCTGCGGCATTCGCGCTAGGGCTGGGATTGTGCTGTGTGATGTGGCGTCGCCGCCAGCCCTGCAACCGGCGAGCCTCCCATCACTCGGGTTGCAATGGGCACGGCCGATGGATAGCCCATCCACGAGCTGTGTCCCCGTTGCCAACGACCCAGCCCTGGCGCCGCCGCACGTAGAATGTAGTCTGTCGATGCTGTGTGCCGCAAAGTGCAGTCATGCTCTGCGTGGGGTTTCAACCGTTTTGTCCCCCCCCCCCAAAAAAAGAAACGTCTCTGTCATTCACACCAGTTGTGTGCTGTTGTGTGCCCTGTGCGTGCAGTCACAGCATCATAATTGTGCCACGCAAGCGGTGACACGAAGCGCGCCTGTGGCCCCCTGCTGGTCGCGTGTGTGGTTTTAGCCTTGGGGCACGGGGCTCGGCACCTGCTACCCTGACATCGCCTGGACAACAGTGCTGCCCTATTGCGGCAAGATAGCTTCTGTGGCGCGTGCCCGCGACGTAGAGTACTTGGTCTGGCGGCGATGCACCGCCTTGACATGTAATCATGCGGACAATCACAGTGCATGGTGCGTGTCCTGCAGTTGTAGATCGCTCACAGGGAGGGTGCAGGCCTGTGAGGTGACGCTCGACCCTCGAGCAAAGGCAAGTGTGCTTGGCTCTGGCTCTGCTCGACGACGGAGTTCGCCTTGCGGTGCATGTCGGGGGGTTCGGTGGTGCCTGCAGGATGGAAAGCAGGGCAGCGTGCGGCTAGTTCCCATTCGACGAACGCGAAACTCGCAGTTCTAACGCAGGGTGGGCGGGACAACCTCAGCGCGGCGGGACCGTGAAAAGCCGGCAGGAGCCCAGGCATGGAAAACCACTGCGGTGGCGCGAACGCCTAGTCACGGCGTGCCGGCGGCCCATTGGCCGCCCTTGCGATCGTGCCTGAGACCTGCCTGGTGCTTTTCATGGCGATCTATTGTAGTGGCGCGGGTGCCTTGGGCCCAGGGCAAAAAAAATGCCCGGAATCATCTCTGAAGGGTTGCATCATCGGGCCGACAGCCATGCCGCTTCAATCGTGCAGGGCCCCAAAGCCACGCCCATTGGCATTTTATCGCTGTAACAGACCTTGAAGCCGATACCGTCCAGCGGGTTGCACACAGGCGAAGTTTGGTCCACAGATGACGATGAGGGGACCACCTGAGGCACATGGACGCTGGTGCTGGTGCGCTGATTTTTCATAAAGTGATAAGACTTGGATTTTGCATGTCAGGCAGCACGGCGCCACGCTTTCCCCCGGATCTGGATCGACGCAGCCCTGCTGTGGCATGTGACAGCAACCACCTGACCCCAACCCCAACTGCGCAACTTGCTCGCCCCACCACTGAGCACCATTGATTTATTTTGAAGGGATATCCAGCGCGTTAGCGGCCGCAGCATTCCCTGACCCTTTCACGTGCCACACTGCCCCTCGACTAGTGCAGCGCTGGAGTTGGCCGCCTTTCAAAGAGTGGCCTCAGTACCCACAATGCTCCTCCTGGAGGGCAGGGGGCTCGTCGAGCCCCAAGGGCCCCGCTGGGGGGACCACGCCTCTGCGTCCTTCTCCCACCTCTTGGGAACAGCCGGCGAAGCCGTTTTGAGCAACGCGATGCCACAAAACAGCTTTACAGGCGGTGAGCGGGGCCTGCCTGCTCTGCTGGGTGCGACCGACCCTGCTCTTGGCAGCGGCGTGAGCCCACGTGACGCGCGTGGGCGACTCGCCGCCGGCCGGGCTGCCCCAGCGCCGTGATGTATTTCATCGCCCTTGCCAGAGCCTCAAACTGAATGCTGCGCGCGCTCGCTGCCTCCCCGTCTGCCCGCCAGGCTCCTTGAGCCGCGGCCGCTGCGCCGCCGCGCCGCGCGCAGGCCCGGCCGGGTGCGACGGCACGCCCGCCCCAGACGGCGGTATGGTCCTCCACCGCTGCCGCCTGGGCGGCCCGGCGGAGCTGGAGACCGTCTACTTCGGCAGCGCGACAGCCCTCTGCCCCGAAGCCACGGTGGCGCGGTGCCTCTCGGCTTGGCCTGGCGCCGCGCCCGACGCCGCGGCGCCGGCGCCCATCGCGCGCGTGCGATCGAGCCCGACCGCCGGGGAGCAGCAGCAGCAGCAACGGCAGCAGCAGGCCGGGCCGTCGTTCAAGGACTGGCTGCGGCGGCAGTCCGCGGCCGCCGACGCCGCCAGCAACGCGTCCGCCGCGAGCGGCGCCAGCTCAGCGGGGAGCCCGGGTCGGTTTGCCTCCCTAGCTTCCGAGCAGGCGGGGCTGGAGGGCGATAACAGGTGGCTGGGCAGCGACCGGCCGGAGCCCGCTGTAAGGGGCGGCCAGCGCAAGGGTGCCGGCTGCGCGCTCTCGCGACCGCACTCATATCCGACCAGCCTAGCGGCCGAGGCCGCCGCCGCCGCCGCAGCCGCGC
>NW_014011168.1:4003-5152 GCF_000611645.1 Monoraphidium neglectum
CCGCCGCAGCCGCGCCGCACGCCATGATTGCTGCTGCCGAGCGCGCCGCCGCGCCGCCGGCCGCGGCGCCGCGGCGCTGCTGCGCGCCGCGCGACTGGGAGGGCAGGCAGCGCGGCGGCGGCGCGCTGCGGCACGCGGTGTCGGCGCCGTCGGGCTGCGGCGCGGGCAACGACCTCGCGTCCGCGTGCGTCGCCGCGGGCGCGGCCGCGGCCGGCGCGCCCCCCGCGCCCTGCTGGCGTGCCCCCAGCTGCGATCGCCTATCAATTGACAGCGCTGCCAGCAGCGCCGCGACCGACGCGACCGCGGGCGGCGACATGGGCGCGGTGCACGGCGGCGACTCGCCGGCGGAGCCGCGGGAGCGGTGCGTGCGCGGCGGGCGGCAGCGGCACGGCAACACGTCGCTGGTGGGTGTGCGTGCAAGCGCGGGCGCGGGCGGCGGCGTGCAGTCCCCTCGGGGCCTGGGGTAGAGGGCCGGCGCGCGCTGCTCCGCCAGCATCCCCCCGCTCGCCCATTCGGTTTCAACCTCTAAAATGTGGGGTGCCGCCTGCTGTTTTGCTCCTGCCTACCCCCTCGTGTGTTCACCACATGTCGCTTCCAGCCTGTGCGCACCTCCATCCGCGCAACCAACCACTCAACCCACCCCTCTCCTCACCGCCACCCCAATCCCCGCAGCTCCGATCCAGCTCACTCGAGCTGGAACTGCTTTCGCGCTCCGCCTCGTTCCGAGGCCTCGCAGGCGCCGCCTCCGCCCCCAACATGCACGCCCTCGCCGCCACCCGCGCCCCCGCGGCTGCCCGGGCAGCCCAGCCCGGCACGGCCGCGGCGCGTGCCGTCGCGATTGGGTGCGGCGCGATTGGGCGCGGCGAGCTGCAGGCGGCGCGAAGCTGCGGCGGGCAGCTCGAGCTGCTGCGCAGCCCAGAAGACGCGCTGCTCGGCTGCTCAGTCGTCCGTGTGCGCCTGGGCCCCGCGTCGCCCGGGCCCCTCGGCGGCGCGCCGCTCGAGCTCGCGCACGCCAACACTGCGCCCGCGTCGGTGCTCGCCGCCAGCCTCCACCCGACGCCACGCCCGCGCGCCTGCGCCGGCGCCGGCGCCTTCGGGCTCGGCGGCAGCCCCGGCAGCTGCTCTTGGCGGCCCTCCGCCGCGCTCGCC
>NW_014011168.1:5842-10025 GCF_000611645.1 Monoraphidium neglectum
TCCCCGGAGCGGGCGGGCGCCGCGGCGGGCGGGCACGAGCAGGGGCTGGGGCTGGGGCCGCTGCAGCAGCGGCGCGCGGCGCTCGAGGAGGCGCTTGGCAGCGGCTGGGTGACGACTGAGCCTGTTGGACTTCCGCTCGTCGCGGAGGATCCGCAGGAGAGCCCGCCTCCATCCCAGCCGCCGGCGCGCGGCGTGTGACACCTCGCGGGCCAGCCGGCTGGGCGCGTGGCGCGGCCGCGCTGCGGGCGGCCGATGCGGGGGCCGGCCACGAGCGCGTGTCGCTCGGGCGGGGCCGCAGGGAGCGTGGGGCCCTATGTCAACTCCAGGGTTGTTGAGGGGGTTTATCCTAAGGGGCAAGAGAAAAAGAAGATGCGACAAAGAGAGATCATCATCATCTGTCAATGATAAGGGGGCGCGCGCGCCGAACCAGGCCCGGCCGGGCCTGGCGCGCGCGCGGCAGCGCCGGCATTCATGCGCCCGAATTTGGGCGCGCCCCGGGCTGGCGGTTTTCCCCAGGCTCCCAGATATTTGCCAAGCGCCATCGCAGTCCTGCCTGGCGGCTGCTCGCACGCGTAGACACACACCCACACACGCACCGCCGGCGCACATCCCCCCGCCACCACAACGCACTGCAAACTGCTCTTGAAAAGGGGGGGGCCGCCTGCCCCGCTGCCGGCCGCGGGCGCGGCCCCAGCCGCGCGGCCGCCCCCTTGGGGCCGCGCCGGGCGCGGGCGGGCGCCTCCTCCCGGACGGTGGACGGCCGGCCGGCCCATACACCCCCTTTGCCGCAATCGTGCCGCGCGGGGCGGCGTGGCCCCCGCCCATCGCGCCGCACCCGCCCCTGCGCTGGGGCTGCCTGAGCGGCGTTCGGTCGCTTGGGGTAGCGTATGTGCCTCCCTGGACCCCCCCTTCCCCCCCACCAGGCGCGCCTCTTAAGCTGCTTGTATACAATTCGTCCATCTCGGCGGCCCGCGCGCCGCAGATAGACCGACAACTGTTGTCCGTTTCCCCACTGCAAAACCCGGCGGCCTGCCGCCTTCTATACGCGGCCCCCTGCCGTCACGCGACGAGCCCGGGGCCGGGCTGCTGGCACCGGCACGGCCGCACGGCAAGGGAGGGGCCTGGGGTCGGCCGGCGCGCCCAGCGCCGCGCCGCCTCCCAGCGCCTGCGCCCGCCGCCGCACTCCCCACGCCGCACGGCCCCCAAGGCGCCCGGCCCGCCGTTTAGTCATAGGCTCGTTTCTGATTGTCCGTTGATGCCTCTTTTGATTCCGTTGATGCGTCTTTTGATACCCGGCTTCACTAGCCGCGCCGCCGCGCAGCAAGTGCAAAGTTTTGCGAGCAGGAAGCGAACGCGAGACCGACACTCGGGCCCCCTTTACACACACATACACACACGACACATGTCGCGCGTTGGCGCCGCCGCGTGGCTCCCGCGCGACGAGGACGCGCGTTTCCGCACTCCCGAGCAGCGCACGGGTGCGGGGGCGCCCCTCGTCAGGCGTGTGCGCGCGCTCCTGGCAACCGCACACTTGCAGCACTCATGCCGCACTCCTTGGTAGCCCCATCTTGCACATGCACAGCCCCCTTCCCTTGCCGCGCAGCTTGATCGCGAAAGCCACGCGCGGCAGCCGACCGCCTGGCCCCCATGCAATGTAGGCGGGGCCCGCGAGGGCGCGCGGCCCCGCGCCGCGCCTCGTGCAGCGCAGCGCGCCACGGCGCGTTTGGATGGAGCGCCCATCGCCACGCGCCGCCGCCGCCCGCCCGCCATATCGCCCCTCTTGCCGCGCCCGCCGTTTGCTCCTCGTCAATTGACCAGCCAAACAGTTGCGTTCCGTAGTCCCGTCCTTTTGAATCATGCAAAGGCACCCCCGTGCCCCTTCAGCCGTCCGTCATCAAAACGCACGTGCGCCCCCAAGCCCTGGCACCGCGGCCGCCGCCTGCAGTGCGCAGCCCCGGCCCCGCCCCCAACATTTTTGAGACCAGCCGGGCAGCCCTTGGGGGTGACGGCGGCTCCCGTCACTCCTGCTCCCAAGCAACCGACCCCCTTGGCCTGGTCAAGCGCCACCAGCTGCGCCACTCAACATCCTGTAAACATTTGGTATCGACACACGGTTGTGTTGGCCTGGGGCCCAGGGTTGGGTTGCAGGTCTGCCAGGGGGATGTATCGCTGTACACTTCAACCATTATTACTGCAGGCGTTTGGGCCAGGGGGATGCCAATGCGTTGTTGTGCGAGGAAGTGCCCCATGCGGTGGTGGGCTCGCTGGCGGCGACGGCCGCCATACGCAAGCTGCAAGCGACGAAAGGACCCGCCGCGTGGTGGGGTGGAGGTTTGAAGCGGGCCGCGGCTCCCGGGACCCCGCCAGGCGCTTGCAATGCTGACAAACAGGGCTGGTGGGCGGAAGTCCATATCAACCTCCCGTCTGCCAGCCGATCGCCGCCGAAAGAGGCCAGAAATTCAGAAATCCCACTCGCACGAACAGCACCCCTGTATGGTATGTTGTTGCCAGGCGCAGGCCGGCGCGCCCGCCCGCAAAACCCCTGCAAAGGCTTCCGCCTTGCCATGCTCGGCCAGCCGTCCGTCTGCGTACGCCCCCCCCACGCCACCATGCGTGATGTTTTCCGCGCGGTCAACGACACCAGCCCCAGGCTTCCGTGTGTGTTCTGGGATCCTGACTCCAACTCAGAAATCGAAGCGTGTTTTTGTACCTGGGACGTCACTGCTTGTTGCGGCAGCCTTTACCTTCTCACTTATATCATGTGGCTTGCACGTGACAGCGCCTTGCCGCATGCGCACGTCAAGCCCCTGGCCGCGGCGCGGCATCATCCGCCAAAACCGCGACCCCCTTGAACGGCCGGCTTCCGCCATCAACAGACGCGAGATCCGTTGCGGAAGGCCACCGCGGCACTTCTGAGGCCATGTGCATGATGCCTACCACCTTGATGCGGCGCTCACGGGTCGCGGGTGAGTAGTGGGAGGAATGCCTAGGAGGTGGCGCTGCGAGGAAGCCGCAGCTGGCGCGCTGGCGGCAGGTAAACTGCAAATAAGCCCTGCTGCCGGTGCTAATGTGAGGTTGCGGCGCCTATCTTTGCATTGTTCCCATTCCGTGTGCGTGTGTTTATCAATAAAAGCTTGGCTCACCCGGAAAACCCGTTCTAAGTTGCCACAGCAACAAAGCCAGCGAGCGACGCCTGCGCCTCACGCCTTCCGCGCGAGTGATTTCACTCTCAGATTGAATTATCAGCATTAGAACTGGTCAGTAACTAGCTGACGCCGCCCCGACGCACCACCAGAAAAGAATGCCGCGGTGACTATTTGGCGCGCGTCCCATAGACAGGCCCAGCATCTTCGCATGGAAGCCGAGGATAGCGTGGAGGCCTTTCAGGAGTGGCTGGTCGCGGCACTGAGCACGGAACCCGTCGGCAGCGGGCGGAACCGGGTGCCGACAGACGGGACCAGTGCGGGCGCGCTGACGCGCCCAACCCACCCACTTGGCGTCGAGCCGGGCGCCGCGGCTGAACCGCCTGCCGCGGCTACATCCATGGATGTGGGCGTCGCGAGGCGCGCTGCGGCGCCCAAGAAGGGCGCACGCACAAGCAAGGCCGGCGGCCGGTCCTCTCGTGCCAGCGGGGAAACGAGCCAGCAGAGGGCCCACCGGCTGTTTTATGAGCGCAAGAAAGAACGGGTGGGTCCCGCGGAACACCACGCACCCTCTCACAAACTATTCAAACCAATGCATGCACCGCGTACGACCCCTGGAGTTGCGTCGCGCCCGCCTCGGAGCCGAGCCGGGGCCCCGGTCGCGCGCCCCTGCGCTCATCCGGCGCGCAGCTCCCTGCGCGCCCATCCGAGTGACCCCGCCGGTGACGCGAGCGCGAGCGCCCCCTGCCTCGCGTGCATGCCGCCCCGTGCCCTCGCAACCTCCCGTCAGATTGCCTCGCCCCAACCCAACCTTGACCCCGCAAACCAAACATATGCACCCTGACCCCCGCAGCTGAGCACCCTGCTGTCTGAGGTGGCGTCTCGCCGCGCGGCGGCGACCCAATTGGAAGAGCGCAACGCCGAGCTCCGCCGCCGCGCCGCCGCCCTCGAGCTCACACTGGCGGGCGCAGACGCCTACCTCTCAGCCCTGTGCGCCGACGCGGGCGCGCCGGCGGCGGCGCCGCCGCCGCGCCAAGAGG
>NW_014011167.1:0-2371 GCF_000611645.1 Monoraphidium neglectum
GTTGAGAGGGGCGTGCGGTCGGGGGTTTGCTTGAGGGGGACAGCCGGGAGCAGCTTGCGGTTCAGGGGTGGTGGGGGCCAGCATGGATGGGCGTGCGGTGGGCGAATGGGGGTTGGGGCCGGCCGGGTAGGGTGGCAGGGAGGGGCAGTTGGGAGGGGCGGTTGAGGGGCAGTTGAGGGCGCGGCCATGTGGTCGGGAGCTCAATCAACCGTACCTTTTGCAAAGTTGAGGTATGGTGCATTGGCTGAAGAGGCAAAAGCCAATGCGTGCAGGCAACTTCAGGCATGCAAGCAGCGGGGGCCGACTTCGCACCTGGCTGGCTCGGATGACTCAACCTCGACGGGCTCTGACTCACCATCAGGCGGAACCTCCGGGAAGTTGTCATCAGCCATGCCTCTGTAGGCGTTCCACTGATTGTCGGTGACGTCATCGGCCCTCTTGGACGAAACGCCAATCACATCAAACGTCACCGGCGGCGTCACCAGGGTTTGGGTGGTGGCGCGGGACATTACCAGTGGAGCGCCTGAACGTTCATCACAGTGGTAGGCAATGAGGGGGCAATGTGGAGTGATTACAGTGAGCGGTGTGCGGGAAGTTGAGCAGAGACCAATATCCCAGATGGGATCATGCAGGTGCCTGGTCGCGCCGCTGCCTGCTGGCTGGACCGGCGCCAGCTGGCTGGCAGCTGCAGCCTCGGCCTGCTGGCAGAAGGTGCTGACCTGATGAGTGCCTCGGCCCGACACCCTTGGCCCTACCGCCGCTTCAAACTCCCCAGCTTTTGCCCTCTCAGCCACGCGGCCCACACCCCACGCAACATCCCCAGCTGGTGGCTGGGGCGCATCGCCGCGGCAAGCCCCAGCCGTACCGCACACCGTCAAAGGTCTTGAGGGCTGTGTTCCACTTGAATGCGCACGCGAGGTCGGCCGGCCAGTCGATCTGAGGATCGAATCTGAAAATCGTCGTTGTCACCCACCGCTGCAGGCCGGGGACGGGGCAGCCCAGGGTGAAAGGGACCTGGCAGGGCGAGGGGCGGGCAGGTGATGTGGGGTCAAATGGCAGATGGCGGGGTCTTTGAGAGCACCGACAGCCATGCCAGCACTGTGGAGGATCTAATCAGGATACACTAGGTGAGGCCCGGGGCGGTTGTGTATAGGCTGTAATTTCTTCGTGGGTGGGTTGGCCGCGGTCGCGTCGCAGCGGCGCCGCTCCACCCACACCTCGCGCCAACCCCCGTCAACAGTTCCCGCCCTTCTCGTGCCGCACCATAGACGCTGGCAGCGCTGATTGCCCAAAGTCTGAGCCGAGCGCGATGACGGGCCTCGAAAAAACCACCTTGCGGCACAACCGTGCACAGGGGCAGGGGTTGGGAGCGAGGGTGGGCGGGTGGCCCGGGCGTGACCGGCAGCAGCAGCGGCTGGTCGCAATCAGGTGATCAGCCCAACGGTGCCAGGGATCAGGAGCTGCGGTGCTCACCGTTAGAGCCAATCTATTGGAAACTTTTATATCTTGGGTCACATTGGACAGCAGCTCCGCGGGGGTTGAGAGCACCGGCTCCAGCGGCAGCGAACCCTGCAGGAAGGCCCCCAAAGCGGGGCTCGCTGCAAGACAACCTATCAAAACAAACACGAAACCTACGAGACGGAGCGTCACTCCGTGCTGCCCCATGGCGGAGACGACCGTGCGCTGTCTCTGCAACGCGCGCAGGCCGCGCTCTCTCCAATCTAAACTGGATGTATGTATTGAAGCATGGCGTTTGCTGACGGTCTGGCCACGAAAGCCCCTGCTTGAGGCACGCCACCTGCCCGGCACGGGCGACGACACACTATTTTGGTGGATTCCAAGCAGCTGCTCGTGCTGCTAAAGCAGCTGGGGTGACCCTACATCAAAAGTCAAATGGAGCAGTCTTCTTGACCATAAAGGCGATACATCGCATCTGATACGGTAAGAAGCTCGCCACCGTGTCGCCTGAAGGCAGGGGCGCAACAACAGCAATGCTGGGTTGAGACCACGCCCATGCACTAAAATACTAACAACAGGAGAACAGCTGTGCTTGGCAACAAGACAGCCAACTTTGCCCTCTCACTTTGCCAATGCCACACATCACGTCGCATACCGTACCACATCCGAAACTGAATCATCCGGGCCTCTCGCAGCCCATATGCTCTCCCTTCTGGCCAGCCCGCCCGGGCTTGCAGCACTGAAAGGACACGTCATCGGGAGAAATCAAACTTGCCGAAGCGTGTGCCAAATAGCTGCATCTAGCACCCTCATGGGCGAACACTCGTGCATGCGGGCCAAATCAGCCTCCCGTGCCCTCGCATGCTCGTCATTTTTGCGAGCAGCAGGCACGCGTCCCTGCCTGTGATTTTGG
>NW_014011167.1:2827-9605 GCF_000611645.1 Monoraphidium neglectum
GGGGGGGCGGCGCACCTCACCCAAGTTCTGCGTGCACGCCCTAATTCTGCCTGCGTGCCAGTGAGCAGACAGCGCTGCACCTGCCGCGCCATGTTGATGTGGGCTCTTGGGAGCTGCCCATTGAGGTTGTTGCATTCTGCAGTTGGCGAGTTGGGTATTCGCTGTAGGTGATACCACAGCAGCGCCAGCCGAAGCGTGCAGAGCCTTTTGTTTGCAATTACAGCGCGACTCAATGAACGTTTGTAAGCAGGAAGCGGATAGCTTGTGCAGGTGTGCATCGTGGGAGCGGGGGCGGCTGTCGCCCGCCGCAGTTGGTTAGTGGCTGGCTGATGCGCTTGCCCCAGGCGCTTGCCCCAGGCGGCAAGCGATAGGTATTTCGGAACCGTCACAGGATTGCGCAGTGCAGGTGCAGACGGCGACGAGCGTGGCTCGAACCCTCCACGCCTGCATGCGCAGCGTCTGCGCGATCCAGCCCGCTCGCACAACTGTGAACCAGGGACACCCTGCAGTCCGCGAATGCCATGCCGCCCTGGGCTGCTGAAATCAACGAAGCGCTGATACGCGCTGCAGATTGAACCCGCGATTGGTGCACTTGGGGGCCCTTGATGCCAAAAGGATGCCTGTAAATGATGCGAGTGTGGGGTGAGTGTGGCGCGAAAACCGCATAGCTAGAAGCAACACGATGTTGTCGACGTACCGAAACTGTTCTACACACCTCAGCTAGACCCTGCGCACTATTTGGCACCCTGACTAGCCCGCCTGTGTCGAACCCCCCAGCAGCCGTTGGACCCCGCTCGCACAGCTGCCTTTGCTGCCTACAGGATGAACAAAGCCTGTTTTGACTGTTCGTGTGCTGCCGAGCGCCGTTGTTGAGGCATCGCCTAGTGGATCTCCGCCCAGTGGCACCCCCACTGACCAGTTCCAGCCTCGCCAGCAGCGAACTTAGTCGCATTCAAAGGGCTAAATTAATAGTTTCTTAGACATGGCGCTATCGGGGCAGCTGCGATGTGCTGCGCGCCCGGCGCACCCCACATGCATCAGCGGTGCGAGCATCTGCAGCACCGGCGCCGCGGCGCGCCCCCTGCGGCCGCGGGCCCGTCTCGCGCCGGCCCCGCGCGTCGCGGCAGACCCGGACCACGCGCAGCCATTCCAGCCCATTGGCCTCTCTGCGCAGCAGCGGCTGCAGATCCCCGCGTTTGACGGCACCGATTTGCCCGCCGGCAGCACCTTCTCGTCCTACTCATCGTTCGAGGACGCCCCCGTTGAGCTCGACCTCGACGCCGAGGTGTCGATCGAGGCCGAGGTTGCGCGGCTGGAGGCGCTGCTCTGCCGGCTGCGCGCCTGCGCCGACATGGAGGCCAAGGTGGGTCTCGTGGCGGTCACAGCACCTGGGACACATGTCCTCAATTACGGGCGGGCACTTCTTCCGCGAACGAGTCACTTGTGATTTCGGCGCGGTCGCCGCTAGGGCACTGCCACGACCGCCGCCGCCGGGCTGCCCGAACAATGCCGCGCGCGACGAACACCGCCCGCCGCTACCGCGCGCAGCTGGCGCTCCTGGACGCGCATCCGAGCGTCAGGCAGATGCGCGCCCACCCGGGGTGAGCAGCGCGCGGCGCCTGGGCAGCAGAAGAGGTCGTGCTAGCGGAGGTGGTATTTGGGCCGCAGCGGCGGTGCTGCCGCTGCCGCCCACAATGCTGTGTTGTAGCTGAGAGAGGAAGCTGCGAGCCATGGGAGGGGCACACAGCAGCATGGTCCAGCGAGCTCCGCCCTTAGGGCACCGCTGTTGCAGCATCACAGCGGCCCTTTGACAATAGATCCTGCCTCCGTTTGCGCCCCTGACCCCGGCAGCCTGGCGCCGCTGTGGGAGGCGCTGTCCCGCCTGACTCCCGACCAGCAGTACGCCATCAAGTGCCTCCCCGCCATCGGGCAGCGGCACCTGCTCCTGCTGGCACCCACGGGTGAGTCGGCGCAGCAACACAGGAGGGCGGCTAGCGTGCGCACGACAGCTCCTGGGCTTTGCCATGTGGACAAGCCGCTTGAATGTTGTTGGCTTGTCAGAGGGGAAGCGCTGCGCAGCTGGCAGTGCACCGTGTGGAGCTGCAATCTGAGGCACAACAACCAACCCCAACACGTGCTCCCGCCCCACTCCGCTCCCTCGCGCGCCCGCCACGACCTCCATAGACGGCCAGTGGTCAGCGCCCCTGAAGCGCCTGGCGGCCGCGCTCACGCGTGTGGAGACCTTTTACGATTCAATGGGCGGCCTGGTCGGGTACCAGTTGAAGAGCCTGCAGCTCATCCTGGCCAACAGCAGCGGCGACGGCAGCGAATGCGGCGGCGGCGCGCTGGAGGCGTGCGAGGGGGTGCCTGAGCATGCACCCGGCGAGGCGCAGGTGGGCTTGGGAGTGGGTTGTGCAGCAAAGGGCGTTGAGCACTGTCCGCACTTGCTGAGTCGACGCTTGCGCCCATTTCTCTTGTCGCAAGCTCTTGCAGTACGTCTTCGCGTGCGCATGCGCGCGCGCGCGCGCACACACACACACACACACACGCACGCGCGTGCGCATGCACGCACGCGCGCATGTGCAAGCACGCCCGCAAGACACACATGTGTACACATTTGCACACACAACACAAACTCGCTATACAACGCAAACACAGACGCGCTTCCACGTGCCGCCTGCCCTGGACCTGGCCGGAGAGGCGGGGCGCCGCGTGGGCGTGCGTGCCGCCGCTCATGGCATCCTGGCGCTGCCTTTCATGGCAGAGATCCTGCCAGTTGGAGGTGCGCCCTTGTGTCCCCTCGATCCCAACCCCTTGTCGCCCCCTTGGGTCGCTGCTTTTGACCGGCGTGTGCGGCGCGTGCCCCGTCTCCTCATGCCATTTCAGCAGAGGCTGGCGTGTGGGTTCCTCGCCATGCATTCTTGCAGGGATTTCAGCCCCCCCGCCATGCCACCCCTCTGGCCCCTGCACGAGGGACCCTGCGCCTCTCCACCCCTCCTCCCTTGAGCTAGCTGTGCTGACCGCGGCCCGACTTGACCCCCATCTTGCTCTCCCACCCCGTTTCCTTGGGGGCACAGGCGCCGGTGACCGCCTGGGCCTGAAGTGTGACGTCACCGGCGACAGCCTGCCGGCGGCGGTGCTGCCCTACACGGGGCGCCCCATGCTGGAGCTGCTCATCCGCGACCTGCAGGTGGGCGCGCCGCAAACAAGGCTCGAAGACCTGAAACAATAGCGAGTGCTGACGAGCATGTTGGGGGCGGCCGGGCCGGGGGCAGGGGAGCCCAGGGTTGACGCGTGGGGCGGGCAGCTGCGGCGGCGCTTGCGGTGCTGGCCACGTTCACGCTTGACCTGGGCTCGCGCCCAGCGGGCGGCGTCCTTGCAGAGTCAACGGCTGCGCCACTCATTTGCTGCCTGGGAGCTGCCCTGGTAGTGTGCCACGCTGACTTGGCGCCAACCGCCCGCCAGCAAACAAAATGACAAGTTCCCCAACCACCCTGGATGTCCGTCCTCTCCCAGGCGCGTGAGTACCTCTACTGGCAGCTGACCGGGCGCCAGGTCACCACCCCCGTGGCCGTCATGACGAGCGACGCCAAGGGCAACCACGCGCGCATCACGGCGCTGCTGGAGCGCAATGGCTGGTTCGGGCGCGACCCCTCCAGCTTCCGGCTCTTCAGGTGAGCGGGTGATAGGCTGATAGCAGCAGTAGCGTCCAGAGGTGTGCCAGCTGAAGGCTGAGGGGCGTGGTGTTGCCTGTGTTGGGGACATGTGGTTGGCAAACACATTGCTTCTCAACCTGATGGGTCATCGGGACCCCCGGTGAAAAGACATCGAGCACACATGTATGTCGCGCCACCATGACGTCACTTTTCGGTGCCATTGGTCGTGTTTTTCTCCAACGTGCTTGATGATGGCTCGCCGCGGTGCCTTTTACGCCGTGCCACCAGACCCCACGCCCTTTTGTGGGCCTCTGCGTGGCCAGGGGGGTCCCATCACCCCTCCCCCCACCACGGCCTCAGACCAACGCCCCCTCTGCCCTTCGACCCGAACCCTGCAGGCAGCCCCTCGTGCCCGTGATCAGCAGCGAGGACGGGCGGTGGCTCATGACCGCCCCCTGCAAGGTGCGCCCGCGCGGGAGGGGTGCGCGCCACACTCGTTCGATCCCAGCCGACGCCAACATCAGTGCTGGCGACCCGCTGGCTTGGGCGTACCTGTCGCAAGCGCGGAACGAGGAGCTAATCATGCTTTGTTCCACACACGTCACGCACACGCATATTGCACACCCCTTCTACCTCTGTTTGACCGGTGTTTGAACGCCCTTTCTGGACGCCTTCTCTCAGGCGATGATGAAGCCGGGCGGCCACGGCGCGATCTGGAAGCTGATGCACGACGAGGGCGTGTTTGACTGGCTGCGCGCGTCAGGTGGGCGGGGGCCCGAGGATTGCGGCGGCCCGATGCGACAAGAAGCAAGGACGGCCACTCACGCACATGGTGCCATCACTCTGCGTGGTATTCAGAGGCGTGAGCAAACGGCAGCGACCACACTGCACAACAGAGGTTCCATCCCACCCCCGGCGTCGCATCCCACCCTGCCAGCGCCCCGCCTTGGCCCCTGATTGACCCGCCGCGCCACCCAATCGCCCCCAACCGCCGCCAGGCCGCGAGGCCGCGCTCGTGCGCCAGATCAGCAACCCCATGGCGGGCGTGGACACCACCCTGCTAGCCCTGGCCGGCACCGGCTACATCCAGCGCCGCGCGTTCGGCTTCATGTCGTGCGAGAGGGTGGTAGGCGCGGCGGAGGGCATGAACGTGCTGCAGGAGAAGCGCGTGTGGGCGCCCGACGGCCGGGTGCGTTCCTGGGAAGCTGCCAGGAAGCTACTGAGGTTGGGGCTTGCTGGGGTTGGTGGTGTGGGTTACGATGTGACCTGCCCGCGCCTGCTACATATCCGTGGTTGCGACCACGGGGTCTTGTCTTTCCAGCTACCCTGTACGTCCCTATGCAGCAACCCTCGTCGACCTGCCCACCGCCTGTGGGACCCTGGGAGGGCCTCTACCCCCCACTCGACTGTCCAACACCCGCCCCTCGACCCCGCCAAACGCCCCTCCCCTACTTGTGAACCGCAGGGCGGCGGCCGCTGGCGCTACGACTACGCGATTACTAACGTCGAGTACACCGAATTCGAGCGCCTGGGCATCCAAGACGTGGCTGTGGACGAGGCCTCAAACCACAGCGTGTTCCCCGCCAACACCAACATCCTGTACGTGGGCCTTGACGCGGCGCGCGCCAAGGTGGAGGCGGCGGTGGCGGCGGGCGGCGGGGACGTGCTGCCGGGGCTGATCTTCAACATGAAGAAGAAGGTGCGGGGAAGCTGGGGCAGCTGGGGGAGGGACGGGGTGGTCCTGGTGGGTTTGGTGAGGGCAGCTGCGGACGGAGGCGTGGTGGTAGGGGAGTGTGCTGCGGCTGCTGTGTGACTGGGTCCAGACCTCAAGGCGGTGCCTACCTCTCCTCCCCCCCCCTACGAGGTCACTTGCCTCCTTTCACATATCACATGCACCGCAACTGAGCTGATATTTGAGTCTTGCGCGCAGCCCGTCGCACGCACGCATTCCCACACGCACACACACATACACACACACACACCAACAGGTCAAGTACTTTGACCCGCTCCACAATGCGGAGCGCGCCGTCTACGCCGGCCGCATGGAGTGCACCATGCAAAACCTGGCAGACTCCATGACCACCACGCTCGACGGCCCCCTGCCTACGCCGCCCGACGGCGCCGCCGCCGCCGGCGACGGCTTGGCGGACGCCCTGAACAACGGCGGCGGCGCGGGGGCCGGCGGCGGCATGGGCGCTGACCTGGCGGAGGGGCTGGACACATTCCTGGTCTACAACATGCGCCGCAAGGTGCGTCGGGAGGGGGAAATGATGATGGCAAATGATGCGCGCGGCCGCATCTCGCGCTTTGTGCAGATGCATGTGTGATCTAGCATCTCGGGTGGCACCGCTGGGAAGCCCTGCTCGCCTGCCGCCGATTCAGGGGGGGGGTCGTTCGGATCCAGCAGGGGAGGCAAAAAACCTTCATTGGGGCGAAATGCGGCGCACGTGGAGGCCCGCCTGACGCTGATGCCATCGACTATCGACTCCCCTGCACTGCCCAATTCGAATCCGTTTGAAAAGGTGACGTCGTCGGCCAAGAAGCGCCGCGAGCCCGGCAGCACGCGCATCCATCAGACGCCGGACGGGTCCTTCTACGACCTCATGCGCAACGGGTGGCAGGTGCTGCAGCGCTGCGGCATGCGATACGTGCCAGAGGTGAGATTCTGAGGGCAGGCGGTGCGCGTGAGGGCGGGCACGAGGGTGTGCACTTGCTTACCTGTGTAAGGGAGTTTGTGTGGTGCGCGCGCGCGCGCGTGTTTGTGTGTGTGTGGGGGGGGGGCATGTGTGTGCGTAAGCGCATCCACCTGTCC
Source organism: Monoraphidium neglectum (assembly GCF_000611645.1). Taxonomy (NCBI): domain Eukaryota; kingdom Viridiplantae; phylum Chlorophyta; class Chlorophyceae; order Sphaeropleales; family Selenastraceae; genus Monoraphidium; species Monoraphidium neglectum. Next base: position 9,296 of record NW_014011167.1, read on the forward strand.
ACGGCAATTTCTGGGGTGTGCAAACAGGCGGGGCGACCTGTTGGCGCGAGGCGCGCTGACCTTTGTGCTGTTGGCTTTTCCGTCAATAGAAGGCCCTCGTGGGGCAGACGGCTTGGTGGTAGGGCCCATGTGCTTGCCTGCTCGCGAGCAGCGAGGCACGCAAGCACACGGGCCCTCCACCCCAGCACCCACCACAACCTCTGCCGCAGCGCGCCAAACATCGCGCCCCCGTCCTCCCCCCTTTCGACCCGTCCCACCCTCAGCCCTCCTCCCACTCCTACTCGCACACCCCCCCTCCTCACTCTCCCTC
>NW_014011166.1:0-1392 GCF_000611645.1 Monoraphidium neglectum
GCCCCGGCCCCGTCGGCCCCGTCGGCGGCGCCGCCCTCGGGGTCCGCGCCGCCGTCGGCGGCGCAGCAGGCGAGCCCGCGCTTCTTGATCTGCGCCTGCAGCCAGTGGGCGACCGACTGGAAGCCGCGCTGCTGCGCGTCATAGATCGCGATGCCGGTCGGCTGCGACGAAAAACATAGGCAAACAAGGAGTGCAGAGGGTGTGTTACGAGGGGGCGCGCGACAGCCAGGCCAGAAAGTGTCAGGTGAGGCGGCCGCAAGGGCTGGCACGGTGCGTGGGCCCCGCGCAGGGCGTCCCCGGCGGTGAGCATGTGAACGCCTTGGCGACGGACTGGGCGGCACAACGGCGCGGCGCGCGCCGGCCCGGCGCGGGAGGGCAGCGGCAAGGCGGGCGGCATGGCCTCTGCGCTGTGGCGGCCCCTGCCGGCCCCCCACCTTGAAGCCGCGGCGCTTCATGCATATCGAGCTGTTGCACATCCAGCCGTCCGCGGGGTGCTCCGCCTCGTAGCAGTGGGGGCACAGCCACGTGCCCGCCGCCATCTGCTCCCGCGCCTCCTGCGGGGCGGCAGGCAGCGGGCGCAGCAGGCGTAAGACGAGCCGTGAGACGAGAGGAGTTGAGTTGCTGTGCGTGCTGCGGCCGTCTGTTTGACCATCGACCCTGTGCTGACCAGTTTCAATAAGCATCTGCCACAGGCTGTCTGCAGGGGCAGGCACCTGAGGTGTGCAGCGTGCAGGCCCCTGCGGCGCGGGGTCAAACGCGTTTGACCAGGCGCAGCGCGCACCTCGATGGTCTGGCCGTAGCGCAGCAGCAGGCAGGCGCGGCAGAAGCGGCCAGTGGCGCCGTGGCAGCGGGAGCTGCGGAAGTGGGTCATGACGGGCAGGGCGAGACGCGCGTGCTTGTAAGAAGGGCTGGCCGCTGGCGCGGCGCCGCACGGGCCGGCTTCCGACAGGCTGGAGAGGCGGCGGCGCGGGCAGCCGGTGAGCTGGGCAGTTGGTGGCGGGGCGTTCGCGGCGGCCGCCGCAGCCCTGCCATTGGCGCAGGAGGGGGGGCGCACCAGTCGGACTTGCCAATGCACTCTGCTGACATGCTGCGGCGGCTGCAGCGCGGGCAGCCGTCCTCGCCGCAGAGCTTCTTCTGGCGGCAGAAGTGGCACGTGATGCCTTGGGGGGGGGGGGGATTCGCGGGCGGCCGCGGCGGTCGCGCAGGCGTGGTAACCACACAAGCATTCGGGATTCAGGGGCGGCCCGGCGTCGCTGGCAGGGGCTGCCTGTGTGGGAGTGGCGCGATCAAGGGCGGGCGCTCGGGCGGCGCCAAGCGCGCCCACGCCCGACGCTGGTCGGGCCGCCGGCGGGGCGCCGGGCCGGCGTGCGCGTCGCCCGGGGTCTGCGGGCG
>NW_014011166.1:2154-9913 GCF_000611645.1 Monoraphidium neglectum
GGCGGTGGTGGTTGTTTTGGGGGGGGGGGGCGCAGGTTGAGCAGGTAGGCGGCTGATGTTTGGGGCGGACGCCGGGGTGTGGGAGTGGGCGGGGAAAAGGGGGGGCGCCACGCTTGCCGGGCAGCACGGTGGGCGCGGGCGGGCGGGCCCTGCAGACATTGGAGCGGCACTCGGGCACAGGCGCGAGGCAGTCACCAACGAATCCCCTTCTTCGGGCCCCCAGCTGTTCCTCAAGGCATGCGCGCCCGGCAGGCTGCGAGCCGCTCAGCCGCGGCCCCGAAATCTTCGTCCAAGCCGCGCTCTGAGATCCGCAGATTCCCCTGCCCCCGGCCCCCGCCCCTCACCTGCCAGCAGGTCGTCGAGCTCCGACCCTTCCCAGTCGGACGACGCCGCGTCGCCGCCCTCGCCCTCGCCCTCGGCCCCGCCGGCCGCCGCGCCCTCGCCGTCGCCGTCGGCCGCGGCCGCGCCGGCTGAGGGGTCAACCTCTCCCCTGTTGAGGGCCGAGTAGTCGGGCCCCTTGCGACCCTTGTTGCGGCCCGAGCGGCGGATCTTACGCGGCCGCACCACGCGGGGCATCTGGGTGGGTGGGGCGCAGGTCGAGGGGGGCGAGGGATGTTGAGTGGTGATGACAGCCGCGCGCGGTCCGCGCGGCGGCGACAGCGGGAGCGGCTCGATGGCTGCAGGGGCTGTACGGCCGGCAACAGCAGGCCAGGCGGGCAGCGGGCGGCATGTGGAGGCGTGAGCGGTGCTTTGGAGCGCCGCGGCGGCGGCTGTGCAAACGGGTGGGGGTGGGGCCGTGGCGGGGCGGCGCACCCGTGGGTTGCGCTGCTGGAAGGGGCGCTGGGGCTTGGCGGCGTTAATCGTGACCATCAGGTTGCGCGCCGTCTCCAGCACGCCGAGCTCCTCTGAGGTTCGAGGGTGCGGGGTGGGGGGGAGGTAGCGCGGGGTGCGTGGCGTGCCCTGTGCACTTCATGGCAAGGGGTGGGAGTAGCAGTGGCGCCGCAGGCGTGTGTGCAGGGTGCACAACGCATCGGGTCGTGCAATGGACAAGCAGCTTCCTATAAGGCCATGTTGCAGATTTCACGCCTTGGCCATGCATGGCATGCGCCAGGGCCAACCGCATTGACTCGCGCAGGCCGCCGCAGCAATGCAGCGTGCTCACCCATCCGGCGGCGGTTCGCCTCGATACGCTCCTGCCTCTCGAGCTCATACTTGTTGAGTGGCGATGGCCGCGATGGTGCAGCGCGCTGCAGCAGGTCCAGCGCCATGCTTAGGAGCGGGGGGTGTCCGATCTGGTGTGCAGTCCCTTTTTGTCGTTGATGGTGTAGTAGTGTATGTGGGCAGATGAGTCGGTCCAACGCAAACCAAATATGACCCTGAATCAAGCGGAACGGCGCTCAAGACGAGAGATAGAGAGCGCGGATTTCAAATGGATTCAACGTAGAGCGCGTCTGTCGCCATTGTCGCGCCTGAATTTCATATTATAATTGCCATCATTCACCTTTGAGGTGACCGCACCTGCCTCCGGTGACCCTACGCGACACACGAGTGATCCAGGCGTCTCACTTCGCCGCTGTGGGTTCAAAAATATTCCGCCGAGGCCTAAACAGATGAAGCATACAGTTTTTATAGACGGACAACGCGGCGCACTCGGCCGCTTGCCCCATGCCACGTTCCAGCAGGGGCAGTGTTGTGTGTGCTCATTGATGTCCCTGTCCATTGTTTGAGACCTCCTCCCCACCTGGGCGATAGTCATTTACTGATCTTGTCGACAATTTGATTTGTATGGTCAGCGCATAAAGTGCGGGCTAAGCGCACATCAGTCGCTTGCGGGTGCGGAGCGCAAAGCAGGTGGAAACGCGGTGGATGGGGCAGGGGTCAGCCATCGGTTGGGCCGAGGAGAGGCACAAATCCCACCACATGTATAATGAACAAATAATCTCAAATTACAAGGCGCCGAAGCTGCAGGCGAACCAACCTCGTTAAGCCTGTAGACGGCCCAGATTCACTGGAGGAGACTCCAACCAGCGGGCCATGAGGGCGGGCTCCTCGATTGGTGTCCAATGTCATGGTGAGCATCATGACCATGAGCTCTGAGCCTTGCTCGGCACTTGGATGACACAGCTACTGGATACTCCGGCAACTTGGCCAATTGCTGGCCCCGGACGTCCCGACCGCGCTATCCAACTCCGTTGCTGCCAGCTCATGCTTGTGATAAACCACAGGCAAGCAGACAGTTCATAGTTTTTCGACACGTAGGGTTTCTACACCATGCCATGCAGGACAGCAACCTTCAATTTGAAGCCCCCGCCGCCATCTGCGGCGTTCGGAAGCCCTGGGGCCGCCAGGAATGCCGTGGACCCCTGACGACACAGGCTAGCATCATCATCACAAATTTATTGCAGACGGTATCGTCTTCGTCAAGTACGCGCGATGCATTTGTAATTGTACTCTCAGCCCTCTGGAGCTGATACAGCGCATCGCAGCATGCAAGGACTTCACACCAACAACCACAACGCTTCACCGCCACCCGCGCACGCCGAAGCAAAGCATCCTTACGCCACCGCGTCGAGCAGCATGCGCAGCTCCTCGCTTGCCCCCGCAGCGCGCTCCAGCCGCGGCCGCAGCTGCGCCACGGCGACCCGCAGCAGCTCCCCGACCCGCTGCCGGCTCACGCCCAGCACTGCCGCCACCTCGCCCATCGCCATGCCGCCGCCGACAGCGCCAGCCATGACCCCTTCCTCCTCATGCAGCTCAGCTGCCTCCTGCCCGGGCGACCCGGCCGGCAGCGCCAGGCCCAGCCGCAGGCGCAGCGCGAGGGCTTGGCGGGGGTCGAGCTCGGACAGCAGTTCCTCGAACACGGGCTGCAGAGGGTCGACGCCGCCGACGCTGTCGCTGCCAGCTTCCTCGTCGGTGGACGCCAGGCTCTCTGGGGAAGCGGCCGCCGACAATGGTGATCGTGGAGTATGATAAGGGGAGCGGAGCGAATTAGAAAATTTGTTTTGAGCAGTGCCAGGGTCTGCTATTGCTTTCTGTCATGGGCAGACGAAGGCAGCGCCGCACACCCCAGCAGCCGGGGTCAGGCAGCCGCCACGCGCATGCACGCATGGATGCCGCAAACACCATGAGGCGCGGCGCGCGCGCCCCGCAATCCCTCACGGGGTTGCGGGGGTGCTCGCGGAAAAGAGGGGGCGGGGGTGCGCACGCTGAGAGACCCCCTGCTGCTCCGCCGCGAGCGCGCCGCCCGCAAGGGACTCGAGCGCGACGGCGCCGCCGTTGCCGCTGCCGCTGTCCTGCGCCAAGACGTCGCCCAACTGCAGGACCTGCGGCACGGGCGGTGGCGCGGACAATGCCCTGAGTGATACCGAGGGGTCAAGACTGCAAGCGCGCAGAACCCAGTGCACACAACCAGCTCTAACAGACATTCTGATGTGCAGCAAAACCACATTTCATGCGTGCTACCTGAAGCGTACGCCGCACACAGGGCAAGCGCCGCTTGTCTTGAGGAGCCAAAGCATCCCCGCACCTGCTGCTGCGCCAGCTCCAGCAGGGCCGCCACCCGCCCTGGGGACAGCTCGAGAGGCTCCGCCAGCGCCTCGGCCGTCGCCGGGCGCCCCGCGGCCTCCAGCTGCGCCTGGGCGGCGCGCAGCTTGGGCAGCAGCTGCAGCGAGGACCAGGCGCTCAGGCCCGCGCCCGCAGTGTACTGCGAAGAGGGGGGAGTAGAGACAAGCGTGGAGGTGTTCAATGAATTCATGAAGCATGTACATCATGAACAAGTTCATGAAGTTGTGGGGGCGGGGCAGGCGAGGTGTGCAGGGGTGTACAGAGGACACCATTAGTCCTGAGCAACGACCAGGCTGCAGGTGTGTCGCGAGCAAATGTCGGCGCCCTCAGCCGCGGGGCGTGGTTGCGAGCAGCACACCCTGATCCAGAAACACCCTGGACACCCATGCGATCGCATGCAAAGCACGAGCCTCATGCGCGAGCATGCGCCGGCACACCAACCGCACATGCAAGCATGCATGTGCGCGGGCACACGCATGCATGCGCACGCGAACAGCGGCGCAACTCGACGCACTCGACGCCGCGCACCTCCTTTCGCAGCGCCTCCATCCTTTTCTTCATTGTTAGCTGCGCCAGCGGCCCCAGCCGCCCCGACCCCCGCCCCACGTCGAACCGCCTCGCCGCATCGAGCACCGCCGCCTGCGCCTCCAGCACCACTTCCTCCATCGCCGCGCCCCGCATGCCGCGCGCCGCGCGCTGCGCGGCCGACAGCACCAGGGGCCGGTACATGCGCAGCAGGAGCGCCTCCGCCAGCTCGCCCTGCGCCGCCGCGGCGCGCAGGTCTGCGGACGCCGCGCCGCCAGAGCCCACGCCGCCGCCCGCGCCGCCAAATTCCGCGCCTGCAGCAGCCAGGAGCCCCCCATCCTGGCCTTGCGACGCGTCCACGCCCTGTTGCAGCAGCTGCTGCTGCTGCTGGCGCATAAGATGCAGCTCCTGGATGTGCCCGATCAGCTGCCGCTCCAGCACCGCCGCTGCGGCTTCCTCCTGGGGCAGCTCAAAGTCCTCAGCACTAGCGGCGGGCGCGGCGCCGCTGCGAGCTGCGCCCTGACCCTTGCCCGCGCGCCGTCCTTGGCGCGTGGCGCCGCTGTCGCCGCCGCCGCCGCCACCACCGCTGCTGCCGCCGCCGTCGTCGCCGCCACCGCCGCTGCTGCTGCTGCTGCTGGCCTGCCCCCGCCGCTGCTTCTGGGCGCGTGGTCCGCCGGAGCCCATGCCGGCCCCTGTGGCCCGGGCGAGCCCAGCCAACTGCTCCTCCAGACGCGGGAGGGACTCTGCACCGTTGCCCTGCCTGCGCCTAGCAGCCTTCGGGCTCTGCACCACGACCGTCGCGGCAGGGCGCCTCGCGTCCAATGCCACCGCCGCCACGGGGCGGCCCTTGGCCTTCCCGGGCCCCTGCTGCTGGCGCCGCTGCTGCTGCTGGCGCGCCGGGCGCTGCGGCTGGCCGCCGTCTGTCGCGCGGCCTGCCGCGGCGCCGGCGGCGGCGCCAGATTGTGATGAGGTGTCTGACAGGTTGTGAACGACAACGCCGGACGGCAGCAGGCTCCTGGCGCGGCCGTTGGGCGCCGCCGCGCCTGCCGCTTTCGGCTGGGGCGGCTGCTGGGGCGGCGGCAATGGTGGGGCCAGGGACTGCTGCTGCTGCTGTTGCTGCTGCGCAGATGCATCCCATTCTGCGTCTTCCACAGGCAGCCACTGGACCCGGTTGCCTCCCCACGGAGAGGGCAGGTACAGCCGAGGGGCAGCAGACCGGCGCCGCTGGGCGCCGCCGGCCCCCGCAGCGCCGCCGCTTCGGTCCGCATCGCCCCTGCCGCCGTTGCTGCTGCCACGCCTGCCTGTCTGATCAGTGCTGAGCCGCGCTCCTGCTGCTTTCTGTGGGGCCGGCGCTCCACTAGCCTCAGACTGCGCCGCTGCAACGCGCAGCGATCTGCCCCCATGATAACTTTTCTTGCCGCCATTGCGAACGGAAGGCACGGGCCTGAGCGCAGCGCAGCGCGAGCGGACGCCGAGCAGCAACGCGCCAGGGACTGATGTGTGCATGGCGCTTGCGCTGACGCGGACCATCGAGTCCAGAGCCATTGGCCCGTGGGCGCAAGCCTGTATCGAAAGTAACGTGCCTACTACAAAATCCTTTCAGTCTTGCGAACTGAGCCCCTGGTATCCTGTTCCGCGTGGCAATACGGGCGATACGAAAGGCCGTGAGCAGCAATAGCAGGGTAGTGGTGAGTAAATCAACGAGAGAGTATTAATACACTGGTACAATGGCTTTTCGAGAGGTTTGACGCTCATCAGAAATGGGTGGTCCCGTGGTGAGGTGGTGGGTACCCACCTGCCCACTACCGGCATGACAGTTCTCCGAGAGGCTGTGTGTTATTCAATGACTTCAATCGATACCATAAGTTCAGATCAATTGCACGCTGCATGCACAGTCAACCGATTCGGTGGATCATCCATTAGTGCGGCACACCAACGTTATGCAATAAGCGCAGCAATACGAGTCTATGCTGCCTGATTGTCCGCTAGGGAGTGCAGCCGGCGCGCAGCAGTCGCCGCCACTTCAAGCGAGGCGCGTTTGCGCTCGCTGCGTGCGCTAGCGATCGCCGCCGTCGGGGGAGCTGCGGCGGGGGAGGCAGGAGCTGAGGCAGCCGGAGGCGGTACACAGCGTCTGCTGTCCTCTCCCAGCGTCATGTGGGAGTACGTGTCCTACCTGGATGTGTTCAGATGTGAGCGGCGCATCACAAGGGCGATTGTTGCCCAGTGCCCAAGGCCCCTGCTGCGCTGGGGCGCCGTGATTGGGCACCCCACAGGCTCCGTGCAGCGACGAAACTAAGCAGCAGGCAATGTAGACACTGGATAGAAGCCGCCTGCACAGGGCACGCAGGCGCCGCAGGCGCAGCGCCGCGACGCGGGCCCCAGCGACGCGCTGCCCAGCGGCACGCCCCTCCGTCCCCGGCCGCCTGCAGTCTGCAAGTTCCTCCGGTTGGTGGGCAACATCATGGCCCTGTTCGTCCTTGCGATAGTGGGATTCTCATGGTACGCCGTCATACCGGCGCGGTACGGGCGGTACGTCGTCGCCGGGCCGCCCCTGGCATCGGCCGGCAGCATGCTGGCGATCCTGGCGTTCACGGGGCTGGTGCGCGTTGGGTCAAACTCGGGTCAAACACGAGGGGGCGGCCGGTGCTTTCAGGGGCCAGCGCGCAGAGCCGGGCCGCGGGCGGCTGCGATGGCGGGCAGGCGGTCGTCGCATCACGGCTGATTGGGCCGTTGGCACTCTGCGCCAAGCGGGGGCCTGGCACATGGCAGGTGTAAATACACCTTGTAGCCTGGCGGCGTCCGGCTCAACGGGCCAGCCCATTTTTTTTGGTGCTGAGCATGAGCCTGAGAGCCGCCTGAATGCTGTGTGCCGTCTCTGCGCCCCCCCACACCCTGCCCCACCCGCGGCCGCGACAGGTGGTCATGCTGGTCTGGGCGTATTTCGCAGCGCTGCTCACAGATCCAGGACGAGTGCCTGAGGGCTGGCACCCCTTTGCAGACGACCAGGTGCGAGGCGGGGCTGCAGCAGGGCAGCTTGGGGGGTGACGGCCCCCCCCAAAGGTCAACCGCACGCGGCTCGAGGCGCTGCCCGCGCTGCGTGAGGCCGCTCGAGCGCTTGTTTTGGGCTTGTATCTGACATCAATGCGCGCGTGGACGAAAATCGCATGTGCACATGGCTGTTGTTGCAGCCAGCATCGCCCACGTCATGCACACACACTCTCTCTCCCTCCCTTTTCTAAACACTTACACAGACATGGAGAAGCCACCTCAAATACCCTGCCCTCCCGCAACACACGCACTCACCCCGCCCGAAACCCCAACCCCAGGCAGCCCAGTACGCCCTCGAGCGCCTCGCAGCCTGCAGCTACGCAGTTGACAAGCGCGACCCTCGGCGGCCCCGCTACTGCAAGCGCTGCGAGGCGTGGAAGCCAGAGCGCGCGCACCACTGCAGCGCAATGGGCCGCTGCGTCCTGAAAATGGACCACTACTGCATCTGGGTGAGTGTGTGTGTTTCTTGGGGGGGAGGGCGCAGGGCTCAGCAGTAACGTGCACACATGCTGCTGCCCTGCGAGGCAGCGCGGTGTGAGCGGTGATGGGAAGCTTTGAATCGCTTTTAACCATCCAAAAAGCGGCGCCCGCGGCTGGCGGGGCATCTCGTGGCTTGTAGCGC
>NW_014011165.1:0-9150 GCF_000611645.1 Monoraphidium neglectum
CCCCCAGGGCATGGACCCCATCCTGGCGGCAGACATAGCCGACAACGCGATCTACGCGGTCACCCGGTGAGAGGCACCCGGAGGTTTTGTAACGAGTTACAAAGGGCCGGCCGGCCAGACGCGGATGACACAGTTTGGGGTTTATATTGGCAGTCGGTGATCTACGCCGCGGCACCGCCCACTCGCCAGCCCTCATAAGATGAGGTGCCCCGCCCAGACGCAACCGGGGGGGTTGCACCCTGTCAACCCTTCAAACCCCGCCGTGCCCACACCCTCGTTGCGGTGTGTTTTGGCGGCCCTCCCCACTCCCACGGCCGACCCCGCCGTCTGCCCCACAACGCGTGTCCCAGCGCGAACCCGCGTTCCCCCTCCGTTCTCTTGACCGTATCCTTTGGAGAGGGGGATAGCACCCCGCGTCAGATGTGGCTGGGTGGCACCCCACTCACCCCGCCCCGCCTGAATCATCTCCCCCATATAAATCCAACCCTAACAAGTTTCCCACCACCTAGAGGGCAGGAGCCCCGCTGGGCACCCCCTCCCCCCGTCCCACCTGACAAACCGCACCTCACCCGACCTCACACCTTGCACCGTCTAATATCTCAAAACCCAGGCCGGCCCATGTCCAGATCGCGGATATTTTCGTATTGGCTACTTACCAGTCGTCGGCAAAGGGCATCGCGCGGCCCAAGCTGCAGCAGCACAAGGAGGAGGCAGCAGCCGCCGCCGCGGCGGCGGCAGCGGGGCAGGCCGCAGGACAGGCGGCCAAGTAGCTTCCAAGTAGCTTCCAAGTAGCTTCCGACTGTGACTCAGTGTGGCTGCGGGGCGAAAACACCGCCCGCGGCGCCGCTGTGCGGCGGGTGACGCGGCGTGACGTCAGCAATTTGACCTGTAACGAAGAGCATCCCTCCAGCGCGGCCCGCCCCGTGTTTGATGAACTGGTGGGTGGCGTATGGGTGCGGGCGTGCAGGTGTGTAGGGCCTTGTCAAGCGGATTTTGCTGGTGGTCGGAAGTAGCCTTGGGGGGTTGGCCACCATGTTCAGAAGGCTGGGCAGCAGTGGGAAATGCGGCATCGCCAGCGGCAGCGGTAGGAACCCTGTGGCAAAACGACTGCATGCCATTGAGATGCATATTGCTTACAGAATGTTGAGCGATGCTGGCCGGCCCGTGCCAACCGGCTGTGCAGAGGGCGTGCCATCGCCAAGGCTAAGTGGCTGTCCCAGCCAACCGGGCTGCAAAGCAAATGGCTCAGTCGTTCCAGTCAACCCCAAAGTTACGTGATGACTTATACATGTCGGAACGGCACAAATCCATGAATTTGAGGCGAGTTCCTATGTGCACTAGCCCTGTGCGTTACCAGTAGCCATGGTACATGGCAGCAGTGGTCGGGTCTGCGCGCCCATGGTATATCATAAATGATGTCACACCAGCCACTTCATGCATGACATCGTGCTGCAATATCACCAGCATAATTCGAGCTAGTATATATTCTGACGCACCCTGCAGGTACCGCCCTTCACCTGCGTGCCACGCCAGCTGCGTCGTGGACGGGAGCTGACCACGGAGTCAGCGTGTATGTCAGACGATCCGATACCAAAGCCTTTGACAACCACATCGCCGTCTGTTATGCCGGCAACTACCCGTGGCTGCTCTTTCTCGTTGATCTCTCACCGTTCAATAGATCATGGCAGCGCGTTCGCTGCACGCTGCCGTCCTGCTCTTGGTGTTAGCAGTCCAGCAAGTTGCATACGCATGTCTGCCAGCGCCTGGAGCAGAGACGTGAGCTGGATGGGTGCCGTGCTCAGTGCATGTCACCACGTGCACCTGCGCCCGGGCCGCCCTGCCCCGCCTCTTGGCCCGGCCACCAAAAGTGGCCTCATGGCAGACGAGTCCCCCGCTTTGAACGCAGCCCCATCCGTGCACCGCCACCAGCGCCCGTGGCCCGGCTCCAACGCCACGCCCCGCGCAGCTCAGTCCCGCACGCCCACCGCACTTTACGCCCCGCACCACCTTGCGCCAACACACAAAACTGACACCCCCACACACCCTCCCGCGCGCGAACCGGGCGTCCCGTTTCGAAAATCTCGCGCGACAGCCTTGAGGCGGTCATCCTGATGAAGGCCGCCCTCGAGGGGGACAAGGCCCTGACAGTCACACTGCCCCAGGATGTGCGCTGGGGAAGAGGGGGGGTGCCGCGCTGCCGGCGCAGCGGCCGGCCGCGCGGCAGCTGCCGCTGCGGCGTCCACTGCGGCGTGCCTGCTGCTGCTGCTGCTGCTGCTGCTGCTGCTACGTGTGCCGCACAACACACACACACACATACATACACAGACACATAAATACACACACACACAGTCTTTGTCTCTCTCTTTCTCTTTCTCTCTCTCTCTCTCTCTCTCTCTCTCTCTCTCTCTCACACACACACACACACACACACACGCACACACACACACACACACACGCACACAACACAATCACTAAAAAATCTCACACATACGCACAAAAGCTATCACGCTGCCTCACCTTCTGCCCCCGCAAACACCCACCAACACCTCACACCCCCCCCACCCCCTGCAGTACTCCAAGACCAATGTGATAGAGCTCACCGCCACCTGCAAGGACTGCCCCCAGCCCAAGGCCGCCGCCCTCGCCTCTATCCTCGCGTCGGCCGCCGACCAGCTAACCTTGGACTCCAACCCGAACGCGGGCAAGAACGACGAGTTCGGCCTGCCACTCGCCGCCGCGCCGCTGCCGGACGGGCAGAGCCCGCTGAGGGTGTCGGTCAAACTGCTCGTCAACGGCGCGCAGGTCAAGGGCGCGGCGGTCAAGGCGGGCGGGTCCAAGCAGGACGGGAAGGCGGCGGCCGCGCTCGTGAGCGCCGCGTTCACCGGCAATAAATACTTCGTGAAGGTGCGGGGTGGGGTGCAGGGCTTTGGGGGTTTTAGGCTTCAAGGTTCAGTGTCGAAGGATCGGCGTTCTGTGTCGGAGAGCCGGGGTTCACGGGGTGTGTCTTGCAGGCTGGAGAGGGGCGCGACGCCTCACCACGCCCCGCTGGCTGGGTCGATCAAGCTACGTGTGGGGGCCGCTGGTTGGTGCACCTCTCGGGGAACTGAAGGCGCCATGAGCCGGCGCCGAGGCGCGCCCGCTCGCCGACCCGCCGACCCCTCGTCCCCGCCCCCGCGCCTGGCCGCAGGCGTTTGTGAGGGAGGGCTTCTTCACGAGCTGCGACGCCCCCACAGGCCCCTACGCTTTCTTCGCGGCTACCGTCCTGCAGCCGGCCTGCACCAAGACGATGCACCCTTCCGCGCCGCCCGGCGCGGCGCGGTGCGCTCTGCTCGCCGCCGACGCGTTTGACCGGGGATTCACGCTCAGGAAGCGGCTCGGGGTGTACCCCGCCACCGCCGCCGCCGATGTCAGTGCGGGCGCGGGCAAATAGGGCTGCGACGCCGCCGGCGACGCAGGGGCCGCGTCCCTTGACGGCGGCGGCGGCAGCAGCAGCGATGCAGTGGCCGCGTCTCCGAATGGAGCGACAGGCGGCAGCGGCGGCAGCAGCGGCGGCGGCAGCGGCGGCACGCCCGCAAACGGGCCGGCGGCAAGCGGCGCGGGCGGCGTGGCGCGGGCCGGGTGGGCCTTCGCACTGCCCTTGGCCGGGGCGGGCGTGCTCGTCGCGGCGGGGTGGGTCGCCCGACGCCCGCGGGCCGGAGGCCTTAGGCGGGGGCCGGCGCGTGATGATTGACTGCGGGCCTTGGAGGGTGGCCTGCTGGCGGCGGTTCTCGCCTGCCATCTCAAACACGAGGCCTGCAGGCCCTGGGCTGCGGGCGAACCATTCGGCATGCCTTGATCCTTGTCGCGGATTCCTTTTTGAGCCTGCCTGCAGACACGAATGACCAGCATGAATGGCGGGGTCGGGCTCTTGTTGCCAGCTGTGCCTGTCTTGCAATATACATACCACTACAAAACTTCAGAGATGAGCATCACTTGATATCCCAGCAATCAATTTGTCGTGCAAGACTGGTGTCGCCCAGGCTGGGGCTTTGGGGCGCCGGTGATGCACACGGCGTGCCGTCAGCGCAGTGCATGGGCTGCGGCGGCGTTGACTTGATATAGCCGAACACTCTCAGCAGGCGCCGCCTTGATTCGTGGTTTTGTCTGCTCAGCTGGCGCGTGCGCTTCGTGCCCGTTGCTTCGCTTTGTAATGGCGGCAGAACTTCAATCCCCATCTCCGCCAGCTCTTGGCCGTGCCCCATGATACGGGCACAGCTATTTTACAGTTTGTTGCCGCCGCACCACAAGGGCCGCAGCAGCAGCAACAGGGTGGCAGGCGGCTCGTGCGCCACAAGGCAGGGGCGCCAGCCTCGGGGGCAGCACGGCCCGGGCTCCTCTCACCAACTTCCAGCAGCGCTCTGCTGGGCGCACCTGGACCGGTCAACCACATGCACAGACCATGCAAGAGCCCAGGATCATAGCTGCGAGTTTGTTGAAGCTCGAGGTCAGGGAAAGCGGAGAGGGCACGCGCGCGGCTAAGACCGAGCGCGGGCGCACCCCCTGCTACGCGGCACCCGTCGAGGGCGGCAGGTCGGGGAGCAGGTGTGCGGACAACCGACGCGTGGGGCTTACCGGCGAGTGCGGGCTTGCGTTGTCATCTGAAAGCGTCCACTCTGTCTATTTTCACCGCGAGCAGCTCGGGCATATCCTCATTCGTCGCCCAGGTGGCATCTGCGTCCGCATTTTGCATCAATCGGCCGCAAACTGGGCTCAAAGGATTTATAATCTGCCTGATATCGCATCATGTGCGCAGTATAGGGCGGAAATGGCACGGGCACAGTGCTTGGACGGGCCACACAGCAAGTTGCCCAGGCTGCAAGCATGCGCGCAGTCTCGGCGCGTGCAATAGTATTTTCTACCGACAAGTAATAGAATCTGTTGGTTCTCTAAGCTGCGCGCTTGGCGCGCCGTCCCTCGGCGCCCGCGGGCAGGGCGCCGCACCGCCTCGAGCGGGGCGCTTCGTGCCCCGCACGGCGATGGCGCTGCTGCCGGCTGTAGCTGCCACACCTTCAAGAGCGGGACGTGGCTACTTTGACTGCGGCGCGCAGCCGCCCGACGAGCGGGCGGGTTTGCTGTGCCGTCCGCCCACGCTGGGCTGCCTGTCGGACGGCTCTCCGCCTTCCACCCCGCAATCCGCGACGCTCCGCCGCGCCTCGCGCCGTGGCCCCTCCGGCGCCGGCGCCGGCGGCGCGCCGAGCCCGCCATCCCCCACCCGGGGCGGCGCCAGCAGCAGCAGCGGCGCCAGCAGCAGCGGCGGCGGCTGCGAGTGCGGGCGCCGCGGGGCGGGGTGCGGCGGCAGCCCGTGCAGCTGCAGCAGCGCCGGCAGCCCGCATGCCCTGCTGCCAGTCAGCAGCCACGCCTATTACAAACACGCCGGCCTCAGTAACCACGGCAGCGCTTGGCCAAACGGGCGCCTTGAGGGCGCCCGCTTTGCCACAGCAGCAGAAGCAGCAGCAGCTGCATCGGCGTCGGCGGCAGCAGACGCCCTGTGCTCGCCGGCGCTCGGCGGCGCCGGCAGCGGCCTGGACCCCACCCAATGCCACTCCACGCTCGACCTCGCCCCGGGCCCAAACGCCGCGCCCGCCACCCCGCGGCCCCTTGCCTCAGACCCGCGCCCAATGTTCTCGGCGCCGCGCGCGGCGGCGCTGGTGGCGCTGGCCGTCATCTCATTAGTCGCGCTGCGGTATGCGACGCCCGACAACCTCCACGCGGTCGTCCAGGTCATGCGGCGTAACCCGGTGACGTCGTCGTTCGCCTACCTGGCGGTATTCACGGCCGGCGTCATACTGATGCTCCCTGGCATGCTGTTTAGCGTCGCGGCCGGCGCGGCGTTTGGGTTTGTGGTGGGGTCCATCCTATCTTTCACGGCGACCGTCATAGGTGGGCGGCAGGGGGTGCGTGACAATCGGGAAGGTGCTGGGCGGTGCAGCGGCGCGTCCGGCCGGGGGGGGGGGAGCAGGGACATGCTGTGAGCGCGTGTGGAGAGTGCGGCGGCGCGGGCGCCCGGCACGAGCATGCGCCTGTCATGTTTCACTCTTTGGGTGGGAATAGCGGACTCTCAACCCAATTTGGCTCCTCATCGCCCACAAGACATGTGCAGTTGAGTACCCTCATACCCTCATCTGCATACATGTATGTATCTCTGTGCGCAAGCGCGCATCGTCCCTACACTCTGACGTCCTTTGCTCCCAAACTCGCACATGCTTGCTACCCGCACCCGCAGGCATGGTGGCGGCGTTCTACCTGGGCCGCTACCTGCTACGAGACGCCGTCGCGGGCCTGCTGCTGCGGCGCGTCCCCAACTTTGCGGCCATCGACCGGCGCGTCGCGGCGGAGGGCTGGAAGCTGGTGCTGCTGCTGCGGCTGTCGCCGCTCATGCCCTACAACGTGAGGCGACGCGTGGGGCGGGAGATCGAATAGGCCACGCAGCGGATCGGGCGGATAGGAGAGAATTCTTCGCCGGCTTGCTGTGAAAGAGGACGCAATTTGGGATGGCTTCCAATAGCAAAGCATGGCACCGACCAAGCCAAGGCTCGGTCCTCTGACCAGCCGCGGGCTACTGCAGGCAGCCGGCGGCCGGGCGCGCGGTGACCGCGGGGCCCGGCTCAGCCTCCCGCTGCCACCCCGCCCCTTATTTGTGTGACAACCCAGCGCCAAATCCGCCGCGGCCCCACACCCACGGCATTTGCACGTGCACCCGTCATCCCATCTCGCCGCACCCATCTCGTCTCGTCTAATCTCAACCCTCCCCCCCCCTTCCCCCAGGTGCTGAATTACGCCCTCGGCGCCACCTCCATCCGCCTCCTGCCCTACGCCGTCCCCTCGGCCGCCGTCGCCGCCCTCTACTCATGCCTCTTCGCCTACCTCGGAGCGGCCGCAGACGACCTACTCGCGCTCCTCGACGGCGGCGCCGCCGCCGCCGCCGCGCCGGGCGGCGGCGGCCTGGGCGCCGCGTGGCTCGCGGCCGGCGCTGCGCTGGCGGTGGGGACGGCGTACGGCATGGCGGTCGTGTGCCAGCGGCTGCTGGCCGGCGGCGAGGGCGGCGGCGGCGGCGGCGGCGGGCGGTACGAGCAGGTCGGATCGAGTGAGGCGGACGGCCGCAGCGGCGGCGGCGGCGGCGGCGGCGGCGATAGCGACGGCAGCGACGGCGGCGGCGGCGGCGGCGCGGCTCGGGCGCCTCGCGCTGTAGAGATGGTGGCAGCTGGCGGCGACAGCGGCGGCCTGCGGGGCGGTGGCGCGGCTGCCGTCGGCCCGAGCCTGAATTGGGGCGCCTGTGGCCTGCGGCGTGTGTCTCACAGCGGTGGAGTTTGACCGGGCAGCGCGCGTTTGACCGAGCTGCCCCTTCTTGCAAATGACCGTCCAAATATGTAGAGTGCCATGTATTTCTGAAAATGTGCAATCAATTGTCCTGCCTGCAGCTTGGGCTGCAATAACGACCTCTTCAGTTTCTGGGTCCCTTTAACGCATCTCACCCAAACAAACCCTCAGCGCAGGCGACCTCTCCGGTTGCTCCCACAAGCCGCCTGCGCGGCCGCGGCGCCGCTTGTTCTCAGAGACCCCCGCCCTGTGTTGCTCTGCAGCATCGCAGCCGCCTGATGATAGGCAGCGACCCGTGTACAGGCTGTTGTCGCCGCACGCACGCCGCCGCGGCGCCCTGAGGCCCGCCGCCCGCCCGCGCGCGCCGCACTCTCTCACTGGCGCGCCCCTGAAGGGCACCTGCTCTCACTCGTCAATTCTTCTCGCCTCTGGCGAGGCGCCGCCCTCTGCTGGCTTGCCAGCTACCCCTCTGTCCATAAGCGCGCCGCCGCCACAGCCGGCGCTCGCGCACCGCGCACCGCGACCACTCCCAAAGCCATTGCGCGCGGCCCGCGTGAGCACCTCGATTGCTGCAACACAACGCATGTCCGGACTCATGCGAAGCACACGCGCGGCTGCTGAAAGGCTGCCAACCCTCATTTTTGCAGCCCGGCAGCGCCGCCTCGGGGACCTGCCTTGGACAACATGACGTTCCATAATCTGGCTTACTTCTCCTTCCATTTGCTCTTTTTTTTGCCATCGCCGCCGCCCTCGGCCGGCGCCTCGAGAAGCAAAGTCAGCAACCTGGCGTTGACGGCCTCCCATGTAACGCAATCCAGCTAGGCAGCAATTGCGGCTTCGAGGTTTCTCGTCAAGAGTCAGGGCAGGTCCTTGTGGTAAGCTTAGTCCCAAAAGAACCGCGCAGCGAAATTTGGGAGGGCGCCTAACCCTCATTTCTGCAATGACTTATATGTGCACAAGAGGCGGTGGTGGATCCTGAAGCGGGGCCGGAGGGCAGTGTCTAGGACGGGGCCACATAATAGTCGGGGCTTTGGGGGGATCGCTGCGACAGGCAGGGCTTCTCTCAACTCAGGCGGCAGCCGCCAGGCCGTCTGCTAGATGGATCGCAGCTGTTGAAGAAACCGCTGCATGGCTGCTCGTCATGCCCCCCACCCCGCTTGGTAGTCGTGATCGAGTATTTGTATACCCATATGTCATACATGTATTTCATCTAGCTAGCTCTTTACCACGCGTCCATTTGCCCACACGTAGTTCAGCGAGGCTCACGCTGGCCCTGCAGTTCGCTAACCTGCTGCACGGTGCCGTGTGTCTAATATATATGAAAATCATCTTACAGCGATCAGCACCACTGAGGTGCTCCCAGACGGGCGGCTGCTGCTAGGGGGTGGCTACTGCC
Source organism: Monoraphidium neglectum (assembly GCF_000611645.1). Taxonomy (NCBI): domain Eukaryota; kingdom Viridiplantae; phylum Chlorophyta; class Chlorophyceae; order Sphaeropleales; family Selenastraceae; genus Monoraphidium; species Monoraphidium neglectum. Next base: position 8,753 of record NW_014011165.1, read on the forward strand.
CACCCTGTCTGACGGGGCGACGTGCCCGGCCAAGCACCCCCGCGCGCCCCGATGCAGCAACGCGAGCGCGTCCGCGGCGGGGGCCAGATGAAATACAGCAAGTTCAAATTTGCGGCCGCATCCAGTCCCCATGGATCGTGCGCAAGCGGCAGCTCCCAGGTGGGACGGTTGCGGATCTGAGTGGGTCCCTTGGCCGGGGCGCGGCAACCAGCAGCTGGCGATGGCCAATCCCTGTGTGTGAGACCCGACCTGTGGCAGCGGCCGGCAGATGCGCCACACGAACCTCCCCACGAGGTGAGGCTGCGCACATGCACGAGCTGGCGCCCACAGGTTGCGCCTCCCTCACACTCCCCCTGCAGACGACAACAATGGGAAGCCCCGACGGTTCCCCCACGCGC
>NW_014011164.1:0-9147 GCF_000611645.1 Monoraphidium neglectum
ACAAGAGTGGCCTGTGCAGAGCTGGCCTGGGCGGCGACGGCGTTGAGCTTGGGCTCGAGGGCTGCCAGGTCACTGGACACTTTGTTGACCTGGGCGATGGTGGCTACGCCGCAGCCATACTGCAGCGTGGTGGGGTCCTGGGAAGGTGGTGGATTGCAACCAACACGAGGCTGGGTGCACAGTGATGGGCAAGCCGCGGTGGTACTCAAAAACCACACAGTTCGTGAGCGAGAGCAACAACTGCTGTCGATGCATGTCCGTGAACACCGCTGCCAGTGTGTGTTACATGAGTGTAGGGTGCTGCACGTGGCTGGTGATGGATTCTCAAGCGCGCCACAAAACAATCAACCAAATCCGTCATCGCTGCCTGCTGCCTGCGTGCCCCAACCACGTACACCAGCCACCTGGCGATGCATGGGAGCCGCCAATGTGCGCATGGGCCCATGCTGTGTGCGCGCGTGTATGTGCGTGCGCACCTTGCTGTCGACCGTTGCGTTGGCGGGTGCCAGCAGCGCGCTGCACAGCTGGTCCATGAGGGCTGGGCCGGCCCTGGAGCATCTAGTCAAGGCCTTGACGGGCGCGCACTGCGCGCAGGGACGTGCGGCGAAGTGAAGCATGGTCGCTGGTTGTTTGCAGGGTTGTGGCATTGCGCAGGGCGGGCATAAGGGGGCAGGCAACCAGGCGGGTGGGCATTCTTCCTGGTTTGATTCGATGTCGACAGGGTTGTGCGTGTTGAACATCACCGTACCCACGGCAGCCGTACACCCAGGCCCCCGGGCAGCACTCACGATTGCCAGCTTGGTCTTTTTGGGGGTTGCTTGAGAGCTGCGCGGAATGCCCCGGGCAAAGGAAGGGTTACCGGTAGGGGTCAGTGTGGGGGTGAATTGTCGCTGACACTACTCATGCCGTGCATAGGACGGCAAGCGGCAGGAGGTGGGCATGTAGGGGTGCCACCAGCAAGGGTGGTTTGCGGGCCGCGCATGCATCGGCTGGGAAGACAGCTTCAGTGGAGGCATGCAGGCTTGAGCGCGATGGCTGGGTTGGCAAGGCATACTAGCCGGCTGGAGCGCCCGCAGTAGTAGGAGCGCCCAGACATGCGTTCCGGATACGGAACGCGTGTCTGGGCGTCACCAAATAGGGCATTGACATCCACGGGAAAGCTTCCATGTTCCAGGAGCTGGGACTACTGCTGTGCAGCAGCGTGACCTCTTTGTTGTCTGCCGCGTATGCACCGCCTGTGGGCTGCATAGCTCCTGTCTTGAGGCTGGCCCTCCTCCTAGCACCCCCCGCCCTTCGACAGCTGCCTGCGCACCTGGTGCACTGCACCCCTCCCAGCGTGGTGACCAGCAGCATTATCACCGCGCAATAAGCCAGCGAGCACCGAACGCCGTGCATGGCGGAAGACGTTGTCAGCCGCACTGCAACCAGTTCAAGGTCGGGCCGAAAAACCTCTTCGCGTGACGGACACCACGTTGATTTGTATCCTGACTCTCTGCTGCTCTTATGCACCCAAATCGGAGCACTTCAGTGGGGTGTGCCGCGACTGTATCAGGTACGGGCTGCCACTCTTTTGTTAAAAGCTTTGTCAACGTTCGGGCAAACTTGCGCAACACGTTTCAAGTGTCGAGTCGCGTCACATGAAAGATCTTGCAGGTGACCAGGTCCATACAGGGCCTGGTGGCAAAGGGGGGCTCTGGTGGGACCAGCTAGGGACGCGTCACCTTGTGGTGGCCTGGCAGGCCACCGTCAACGGCCTGGCAGGCCACCTGTGTTCATGTCCTGTCATCAAGCCCGAGGCTTCAGCTGCAAACCAAGGCTCACGAGGATTGCTCCCCTTCAAAACAGTTTGGAAAGCTGAAGACCTGTCCAAGAGAGGCTGGATCTGACGCCTCACATGCTACTTTGCCTGTGCGTAAGCCTGCCTACTGCATTAGGTCCACTATCAGACGGTGTGATGTAGCGTACATTGCGACACATAACAGTACATTATTGCACAGGGCCTTGCACCGGTATTGTGCGGCGCCCGTAGTTTGCACTCATAATGCCACGAGGAGTCTCAGGATGGCACTTTGACAGCACTTTCCAGGGAGGTAAACAACCCACACCTCACATGCTGATTTCGACAGTCAAAGTTTATTTCGAATTTTAAAGTTATAGGTAATCGTGACCGTCACGCCGGGGATGCGCAGTAGTAGCAAGTGTTAACGTCTTTGCAGGCTTGCAGCATTGCCGGCAGCATCTGCCTTTCACCTCCAGTGGAGGGGACGCTGCTGCTACAGACTGTGACTAGCCGAAATAAAGGCCGAGGCCGCCAAAGTTTGCAGGGGGAAGAGAAGGAAGGGAGCTCGCCGCGGCGCAGCTGCAGCGGCCCACAGTGCAGTGGCCTGCAGTGCAGCGGCCCACTGCAGTCAAAGCGCCATGCCCCGTGACTCCTGTTGAAAAACGGTGCAAACTGCGCGCGCTGCCAAGCGCGTAGGACAACAGCAGGCACGACAGCCAGACAGCGAACGGACGCCTGCGGGGCAGAACGGGGCTGGGCGTGGCGGGATGGGGCGGGGCAGGGTGGCGCAAGGCAGGGCAGAGGGGGGCAGGGGTGCGCGCAGGGTGCGGGGGATGTGCCCGACAACCGCTTGCAGTTGCACTGAAATGTTGGGGAAAGGTCTCAAACCATGGCCACCCGGCCACCGCCGGCCCCAGCTGGCCTGGGGCAGCATGAGGCTGGCCCCGCCCCAGGTCTCCAGTCCAGCGCTGCTGTGACAATCCTGATCCTACTGCAGGTAGGCCCGGTCCCAAGTGTAACTGAGTTTCAGAGCGCTCAGGCGTCAGTGTCCATTGCGGTGCAGTGAGTACCAGCAAGCGTTGTGGCATTTGATATGTTGTGTACGTCTGCTGTCGTGGACAAATTACCACTGCAAGGACAGGGTTTTCCCCGAACTGCTCTAAACACACGCCGGTGCCAAGAGAGCGACAGGGACGGGCGTATGGCAAGCGGACGGATAGATAAGGCATGCGCGCATCAGCCAAGTCTACAAACGCGTGCGCTGTACGCAGCTGTCCAGTCATGACGCGCTGCTCAACCAACAATATCAATGAACGTTTTGTTGATGAGCCACGCATGGTGCCAATGCTGAGGAGCACTAAAAGATCCCGAAGGGCCGCCACAGTGGGGTTGCAGAGTGCTCTTGCGTGGCAAGGCTTGTTGGTGGTGAGAGTGTGTGTGCACACACGTGGCCTATGCAACGCACGTGTCTATGCACCACGCGTGTGTGTATGCAACACGGGAGTATGTGTCGACGCCCATGCGAGGTCAAACCCAGCTGAACAAGCTCGCGAGGGAATGTGCGTGTGCGCACACCATGAGCAAACATAGCAAGCTGCCCCTGCAGCCGGGGTGCTATGCAGCTGCTGAGACATCAAACGAAGGCAATGCACACCAAGGGCTTGAGGAAAGTGCAATCTACAAAACCAATGGAAATCCAACGGTCACCAGTTTCGGTTGTCTCCCCAACTCTGCCGGCAACACCCACGGAGGAAGCGAACCCCCCGCAGGTGGTGGAAGCCACATTGCCGGAAGCATCAGAGCCAGACCACCAGTTGTCAACAACTGTCAAGACGCCCGCATCCCTGAAAGACGTCCGGATGCGGCCCCCCAGCAGGGTGGTAAAGTTGCTCGCCAAGACAACGCCGCTCGCAGACTCCACCGGCAGGTTGATGGGAACCTTGTACAAGGTGGGGAAACTAGAAATCTGGTCAGCCGCAGATGTCGACAGGAAAGCACGCGCCTGCGCGAGCCCGGTGGGCCTGAACGCTGAGGCGCTGCACAAGGCATCAGCGCCGGACCGCCCGCCAAGGTTTCCGTTCCTGGCTGTATCGGACTCTCGGTAGAGCACCACCCTTAAGCGCAGGTATTGCGCAGCAGGGATGCCCCCCAGCGTGACCGCATTGAGGTTGGCCAGGTCGGCGGTTTTCGCGTAGACGCTGAAGTCGATAGCAGACACGTTGGCCACGGTGGATGCCAGGGCGGTCAGGCTGGCGTTCACCAACGTGACGGCCGCCGCGCCTGCGGTGACTGACGACTTGACGGACTCGACGGTGGCGTTGGCCAGGGAGATTGCCGCCGCGTTCGCCTCCTGGGCGGATTTGGTGGCTGCCAGAGTGCTGTTGAGCGCTGCTACCCCCTGGGCTGCGGTCTGGTCTGCCGCATCCAGCAAGGCCAGCTTCTGGGCGGTGCGCGTGTCGGCTGCTGCAAGGGCGGCGATCTGCTGAGCGATGGCTGGGTCGGTGCCATTGGTCGCGTTGGCCTTCAGCTCCTGCACTTGGGCGTTGAGCGCTGCAATCTGGTCCCGCGACTTGGCGGTGAGCGCCGCGATCGCCGCACGGAGTGCGTTAACCTCGGCTCGCAGCACCGCGGTCTGGTTGTTTCCCCCCGCAAGAGCGGCCTGTGCAGAGGTGGCCTGGGCGGCGGCGGCGTTGATCTTGGGCTCGAGGGCTGCCAGGTCACCGGACACTTTGTTGACCTGGGCGACGGTGGCTACGCCGCAGCCATACTGCAGCGTGGTGGGATCCTGGGGAGGTGGTGCATTGCAACCAACGCGGGGGTGCACGGTGATGGGCAAGCCGCGGTGGTACGATGAAAAGCCCCCATTCTTGAGAGCTACAGCTTATGTCAGTGCATGTCAGCGAGCACTGCTGCCAGTGTGTGTGATATGAGTGCAGGCTGCTGCTGGTGGCCGGTAATGGAAGCGTGTCACCATACAGCGAACCAAATCCGTCAGCGCTGCTGCCTGCGTGCAACGTTCACGTGCACCAGCCACCTGGCGATGCATCGAAGACGCCACATGCGCGCGTGGGCCCATGCTGTGTGCGCTCACCTTGCTGTCAGCCGTTGCGTTGGCGGGTGCCAGCAGCGCGCTGCACAGCTGGTCCATGAGGGCTGGGCCAGCCCTGGAGCATCTATTCAAGGCCTTGACGGGCGCGCACTGCGCGGAGGGACGTGCGGCGAGATGAAGCATGGTTGATTGTGGTTCGCAGGGTTCTGGCCTTGCACATGGCAGCCATAAGGGGCCCAGGCAATTAGGCGGATGGGCATTCTCCCTGGTTTGCTTCGACGTCGGCAGGATTGTATGCGCTTGACCGCCGCATCAACATACGCAAGTCAGCTGTACACTCGAGGGGTTGCAAGGACTCCGGGCAGCACTCACTATTGCTAGCTTGGTCTTTTTTGGGGCTGCTTGGGGGCTGCACGGGATGCCCCAGGCAAATTGCGAGGCACCACCAGGGGTCAGTGTGGGAGTGGATTGTCGCTGACACACATGCAGTGCATTGGGCGGCAGCAGGCTTCTGGAGATGAACCTCCAGGGCTGGGTGCCAACGGCAAGGGGTGGTTGGGCGGGCCGCGCATGCATGGGCAGGAACACACAGCTCAAGTGGAGGCATGCAGGCTTGAAAGCGATAGCGGGGTTGGCAAGGCAAACCAGCCGGCTGGAACGCCGGCAATGAGTGTGTGGCGCGTATCTTGGCGTCACCAAACGTGACGTTGACATCCACGGGAAAGCCTCCATGTTCCCTGGACCCGGGCTGCTGCTGTGCAGCAGCGTGACCTCTTTATTGTTTGCCGCGTATGCACCATCTGTGGGCGGCATGGCTCCTATCTTGAGGCTGGCCCCCTTCCCAGTAACCCCCCCTTGCAGCTGCCTGCGCACCTGGCACACAACACCCCGCCCAGCGTGCTGAACAGCAGCAGTGAAACCGCGAAATAAGCCAGCGAGTACCGAACGCCGCGCATGGTGGAAGACGTTGTCAGCCGCACTGAAATTGGTTCAAAGTCCGGCTGAAGTACCTCTTCGCGTGACGGAGACCACGTTGATTTATATTCTGATTCTGTGATGCTCGTATGCACCCAAACCGGAGCGCTTCAGAGGGTGTGCCGCGACTGAAGGCTCGGGCCACTCTTTTCAGGAGCTTTGCTTGTCAACGGGCAAACCTGCACAACCCGTTTCAAGTGTCGAGTCGTGTCATTCAAAATATTGATCAGGTGAATAGGTCTATACACGGCCTGGTGGCAAAGGGGGTCTCTGGTGTGACCAGCGTCACCTGGTGGTGGCCTGGCAGGCCACCGTCCACGGCCTGGCAGGCCACCTGGGTTCGTACCCTCTTATCCAGCCAGGGGCTCCAGCTGCGTAAGGGAGTTTGTTGAGGTCACAGAACCTTCAAAGGGGCGAGGAGCTGAAGCACTGTCCAGGAGATGCTGGATCTGACGCCTCAATTGCTGCTTTGCCTGTGCACAAGGCTTAATGTGTAAGCCTGCCTTCCGCATTGGGGCTGCAGCTAGACGGTGCGTTACAACGTACGGAACAGCAGCGTACACTCCGATGTATGCCGGTAGGGTGTTGCACGGTATCTTGTACTGGTACAGTTAGGGCTGGGCTCTCATGTAATGCCCCCAGGAGTCCAAGAAGGTTGACAGCACTTTCCAGTGAGGTAAACGAAAACCTCACATGCTCATGTTGTCAGCAAAAACCATTATGAATTCCCTGAAATTGTAAGCGGCCGTGACCGTTATACTGGGGACATGCAGTAGCAAGTGTCACTGTTGCGGGCTTGCAGCTAGCATTGCCGACGGAGTCACACACTCACCTCCACCCAATAGAGGGCAGCCTACTGCTAAAGATGACTAGCAGAAAGCCAAGGCCGCCGATGTGTACAGGGGAAAAGAATGGAAGAACGCTCGTTGTGTCAAAGCCGCAGCGGTGCACTGCAGCCACAGCGCCCTGCCCCATGTCCCCCGTTGAAACCTGATGCAAACTGCGCGCGCTGCCGAGCGCCGAGCGAAAAGTGGTGTGTGGCCAGCGAGGCCTGCGCGCGCGGCCGCCCATCCAGCACACAGGGCCTCAAAGCCAGGCTGGCGCTGCGCGCCCGCGTGGCGTCCATTGAACTGGTGTTTTGTCGGCGGGTGGAAGGATCGGGCGGGCAGCTGGGTGAACACCACCTGTGCTGCCAAGCGCAAAACGAAATCGAAGGAGGGTGGCCGCCGCCGCACCAGGAGAACCGGAGGCGGAAGGCAGCTGATGCATGGGACACAGCCGCCTGCCAAGCCTTCGAGCAGCGCCGTGGCCTTGGCTGCTAGCCTCGTGCCGCAGCAGCATGCCCGGCTGCAGGGACCACCCACAGGTTAACACACCACGCCGGAAACGGGTGTGGCGCGGACGGGGCCAGACAGCACGAGGCGGGCGGGGTAAGTAGCGCCCCGTGCAGCCAGGGGAAGGGGACATCCACGCCCAAGAGGAAGCCCTCGACTTGCCCCAGCCTTTGTCGCAGCTGCACCGCTGGCCTACACTCGGCTGATGGGAGCGTTCTGAAGGAGGTGGAGCAAGGCAGCTCTTAAAATAGGGGAGCTGCAGGCAAGGCCGTGGCCGTGGTAGCGGGCATTCACCCCCCTGCGCCGCTGGGGCGCGGCACCAGGTGCGGGATCCTGGCCACCCTGACTGAAGCGCTGAGGTGTCTGGCCTGCTGGTACTCATGCACAAGACACTGGGGGCCCAGCTCAAGAGGTGCTGCACAGACAGTACACCTGGCAACATGGCTGCCAAGGCTTCTGCTTGCTTGCGCCTGGCTCTCAAACGCTCATATCAGCACACTGCCGCGCATCAAGCACGTGTGATCTGGCTGCACGCCCTGCACTACCTTGCACCTTCACCGCGCCGAATTGCTGCTTGTGCCAAATGTCCTCCACCTTTCGAGGCGCAGACTCCTAGGTGTGCGCCTCTGCACAACGTTGCTGTGCAATCTCGTTTCAGCTGCTGGGTCCTTAAACCAGCTGTGCATGCACACCGGACCCAGACCTTAAACCCTGCACGAATGCGGCTCAACTCTTTCTCGGCCTCAACTCTGGTCACGTATGCCCAGCTGCTGGGTGCACACCCTGCCTGTTGACCGCTGCGCCGCATGCGCCTGTATATGCTGGCAATCCTTACCAGATGACATGACATAAATGGTACAATCAGGAACACACGCTCGTGCGTGGGTGGGGTGGCCATGGCTGGGCCGCTGCCAAGGGACAGCCATGCGAACAGCGACCCACCATCTTCTGCTGTGGCGCAAAACGCCGCGTCGGCCGTCGGGGACTGTCGGTGCCATGCGATTGCATTTGCGTAAAAAGCCAGCCGCGCGGCCGGTCGCGGTGCCGAGCAGCAGCAAGGGCGGCCCAAGCCGGGGGCGCGGGCGCCCGCAAAGCCGCCGAGCGGCGGCGGGGGTCTTGCGGCGTTGCGGGGCCGAATCAGGCGCGGCATGCCGATTCACAAAATCGCGAGTAGGTGGCGAGGGAGATGCTGCCCCATCACGGGACATCAATTAGCCGTGTGTGGTTGGAACCTCCCCCCCGTCAAGGCGGTGGTGCTGATGGTTGGCACAAGGGGTCTGGCGTACCCCCACAGTCCTGCACTCGTTTGCCTTGGTGCTGTATCCCTTTGCCTTTGGCAGTGCCCCAATCTCAAGATCAGGCGCGCGAGACACAAGAAGTGCTCGATGCAACAAAAATACAGGTCAACTCACAGGCGTAGGCGGAGAGCCTGGGGGCCCTTGCGGCCGCGCCAACGAATGCGGCTGATACAGCAATCGGGGCAGCCGCAACGGCTGAGCAGCCGCCAGGGTGTCACGCAAGGATGGGCGTTCGGCGGAGCTGGGGGCTGCGTCGCAGCTGGGCAGGGCGGCGCACCATTTTGGCCGCCCGACGTGCCTGCAACTCCCTCCACTCCCTGTCGGGAGCGTGCCGCGAATTCCTGATGCCCTCATGCAGCGGATTGCGAGCTTTGTATGCGAGCATGGGAGCAGGGAGCTGAGCCGCAGAGGGGACCAAGCATGGGCGCGTGCGCCGCGCAGCCACGGGGCCCCCAGACGCTGCCGGGCGCCCCCCGTCTCCCAGCGAGATATCATTGATTGAGGTGTCAAAAAGCATGCGACGCAGCCGACGCCGCGCGGGCGCCGGCGGGCCGGCGCAGGGTGTGGGAAGGTACAGAGAATCTGTCGGGGCCACCCGGCGCCGCTACAGCGCCACGACGCAGCCCCGCGCGTCCCCGCCGCCGCCGCTGCACACGACGCGCTCCGACGCGCGCGGGCTGTAGTAAACCGCCGCCGCCGGCCGCGCCGCCG
>NW_014011163.1:0-8177 GCF_000611645.1 Monoraphidium neglectum
GTCCCCCCCACCCCTTCCCGCCCCCCGTGGGGCGAGCCCGCGCGGCATCACCGCCGGCCCCGCGGGTCGGCGAGCCGTGGCGCCGCCGGCCGGCCGGCGCGGGTCGGTCGCATGTAGAATCTCTTCACGGCTCAAGGCCTGATTGATCGCGTCACAGCTGCGATGGCCCTGTTCAGACGCGGCCAATGGCGCCTGCGGACAGTTTACCTAGCTGCCCCCAGGCTTGGGCCCACGCGCCTGCGACGGCCTGCGACCCGTCTCACGTCCACCTCCATTTTTTGGCCGACCGCATTCACGTTTCATTTTGCGCAGCTGCGCCCAGTTGCCACCCCCCGCGTCGCACGAAACGATGCCGCCGCCGGCGGTGACGCCCTGTTCATCTGCAGCCCTCGGCCCCGCCTGCCTGTGCCCGTGCCCGTGGCCGCCAACCGCCGTTTCCATGGCTTTGAGGAAGCCGCAGACAAGGGGCCAGCCTCGCTGGATGCACGTCACGGCGGATTCTTCCTTGCGGGCGCATCTGCCAGCCGCGGGGCAGGCTCGCATGCGTCGCACGGCTGCTCGCGTGCAAGTCATGCATGGTAACACAAATGAATGCACACGATTCGTGCACTGCTGAAACGCAGAAGGCCAAAGGCAGCCGGCGGCAACATACACCGATGAGGACTATGCACAGGGCCATGGCCTGTTGGCACAGGGTTAAAAGCTGCCAGAGGAGCTGTTTTGACCGGGTTGGTTCTGGTAATGGCTTCAAACAAAACGACGAAGCCCGTCGCACCGGCACAACTCCCAGTACAGGGTGGACAAACCGTCCCATTGCTGCCGTTTCAGCGATGGCGGGCGGTCGCTGTCTGCGATCAGCAGAGCTGCTGGCGCGTCGCTGCGCCGCAGGTGAGCCACAGGCGGGTGGTTTTCTGGTCCAAATCAATGATCCTCGTCAGGGATGACAAATGTATCAAGCAGATGTCAGTCCGCACCAATTCATCCTCAACCACGAACTAAGACATCATGTGATGGCTGGAGGCCGGTAGGCTGCAGCGTTTGCACCTCCCCGATCCTTCCACAGGGGCAGCTGGCCAGCGACAGTCCAAGACTTCAAGGTGCGCACACGGGTGTGTGCGCGCTGCGCCCCCCACCCCCCTCTTCCCACGCAAATGGAGGGCCTGTACAGTTTGAGCAAAATAGTGTTGGAACAGGCGACTCCACCTTAGGTGCTTGCGTGTGCCGGCAGATTGTGTCGAGCACACGCGCGCGAGCAGAGGAGCTGACACTCTTTGAGAGAAGAGCAGGCAAAGTTGCATGTCGCGGCCAACCATCAATGAGCGTCTCTGCTATCCGGTTTGCTTCATTCTAACAAACCCCGGATCACCTAGCGGAGTTTCACGTTGAGCTGCGCACACATACAGCGGCATCCCTGCCCACCACCCTCGCACAACCTCCAAGCAATCCGGTGGCAGCCCATCCACAATCACATCGCATATATGGCTTCCTCTATCAGCAATGGCTCCCGCGCCCGGTTCAGCGCCAGCAGCAGCAGATCGGCCCCGAGGGTGGCCGCTGTTCCGTCCAGCGTTCGTTCCCTCGCCTACTCGTCACGGGTGCAGATGACAAGCTGGGATAGCTCCTGCAGCACTACCGGCAGCCTGCGAGAAGCCACTGCGGCCCCAGTTCGGTCGAGTGCGGGTGTGTGACTCTGACCGCAGATTGCAGCTTGGACGCTTTCAGGGCTCGTCAGGGGTCGCGAAAGATTTATAATTACACATAATTTCCAATTGAAGGGACGCCTCAGCGCCAACTGCACCGGTTGGCTCGATTGTGTACTGTGGTGGCGCTAGTCCGTCGCTGGAGCGCCGCGCTCGCCACTGCGACCACCCCACACCTGACTCCATGCCTCGACTGGTTGGTCCTCTCCCGCAACCACAGCTGCCCCCAAGCGCGAGGTCGTTCGGCTGGGCAACAAGGGCGCGGGTGGCCCCTTTGCACCGCTGGTGGTGGTGGTGCGCAACATTGTTGGGGAGAAGGAGTTCAACAAGCTCAGGGGCAAGGCCATCTCTGTTCACTCGCAAGGTGTGTCGACAAGCCGTGCGTGCGGTGTCGGAACTGGACACCTCTCCGCACCTGATCACCAGCCGCGTGCCCCACCAGAGGACCGAAATGGCGCACGACGCGCAACCGCGAGCGCAGCCCGACACCTCTGGCCCAAATGTGCCCCCTGCCCTTTGAACAACCGACCCCACAGTGATCAAGGACTTCTGCAAGCAGGTCGGCGTGGATAACAAGCAGGTGCAGGCGGTGGTGCGTCTCGCGAAGAAGAATGGGGAGTGGCTCGGCTTCCTCGCTTGATCACGGCTGCAGACAGCTCCTGCGGCTGCCTGTGCGGTGGTCGGGCGCCAGTCGTCACCACCTCTTACAAAACTATGGCACTGCTTTGCCGAGCCGCAGCCGGCCGGGCTCGGCAGCTGCGTCGTATGGCCCCTTGGGCAGCAATCCAACTTCATGCGTTGCTTTCACCCTGAATTAGTTTCGCAAATCCGAGGCACAGCAGAGAGTGAGATAGCACAGAGAGAGAGCCTGCACATGACTTTTTCCAACTCCATACACGGCGCGCTCGACGGCTTGAGGCGCTTGAGCCTGCGGCGGCAAGACATTCTGCAGCAGAGCTCGCGCCTCGCCGCCGCCCCGACAGCGGCACAACGGCCCAGTGGGATGGGCCGCACGGCGCTCGCTCACCGGCAAGCACCCGTGATCGCCATCCGTGCACCAGGCGACGCACACCTGACCTGTATTGTTCCCAGGACACCTTGCAGAAGTCCTGGGGCAGCTTTGTTGCCCCTCGCAGCTGCTGCCTGGGGTTGCTTTCAGCGTGCTGACCTGCACCAGCCCCTTGCAGCTGCGCCGGCCCGGCGCAGCATTACGACGGGCTTTGCATTCATTCCTGAGTGTCTGAGAACTGCCGTTTTTGTATGGAGATCTTCGCGATTGTCTTGGGATTACCTCAGAGTGCCACAGTGTAAACTCGCACGACAAAAGAGTGTTGCGATGGCACTGCGCAGCCGCGGGACCCTACAAGTTTGACCATGACGTCAGTCAAACCAGGATGCTTTGTCTGACACTGAAGTACATTCTGGCAAACATTGGGCTCACAATAGCATCGCTGGCTGTGACTTTGAGCCGGTAAGCCATAGCAGGGGGGGAGGGTAAGGCATTTGGAAGGGGGGGAGGACAAGGCATTCGGTCGGCACAAGTGCCTTTGCAGTCACTGCAAGCAGGTCACAAGATTCGGCGGCACGATCGACCTGTTGACACGCTCTGACGTAGGCCTTACCACACATGGCACCTGATATGGCTGGCGTGCTCTCGTTTCTATTTCGAAGTGCCGCCACCTTGAAGGACCGTCTAAATGACGATCTTGGAGGTCTTGGAGCACCGAAGCTTGTTTGGAGGCGCGATAGAAATGTGAGTAGGTATCCCAAAAAACCAGTGGTCCACCAGCCGCCTGCCCCGCCAGCAGAGGTTGCCGACACTGCACCTGTTCACCTGTGTGTCAAAGGCAGCGGCGCATGTTTGCAGCCGGCGAAGACTCGCTGACCGGGATCAACTGGAAAACCCTGATGCAAGAAACAAAGCAAATCTTACTGTGCAGGGGCATGCCGGCTCGGTTCTTGGATGTGTCCGATTTCCGCCCTGTGCCTGACAACCAAGAGGTGCGGCGCCTGCAGTGCACCGCTGCCCTGGCGTTCGTCTTCAGGTTGCAATACGCCTGCCGCCGCTGCCGCTGTCCCTGAGTGAACAAGCGCCTGCGTGAAATATATAACACATCAACGTGCAGCCGCTGAAACGATGGTGTCCCGTGGCGCCGCGCCGCGCGACGTCCCGTGCCTGCCGCAGGTGTGGGCGGACGGCTCCACAGACCAATCCGTCGTGGTGGAGGTCATGGTGGGTGGGCCGAGATTTGCACAGGACGTGCATGCCTCCGGAACGCTTGGCACGCCAGATGGCGTCTAAGGGCGCCGCGCCTGGGACGAAGGCGCGACCGTGTGGGCGGCCCCGGCAGCGCCAGGCCCGCACGATCACTGTGTGTGCTGCCCGTATATCTTCTGTGCAGGAGCACAGCAGCGAAGTGGCGGACTCACAAGCGGCCGAGTTCTTCTTCCGGGACATGGCGGTCGCCAACGAGGCCACCAGCAGCCAGTTGGAGGGCGTCACCGCGCTGAGTGAGGGGCTCATGGAGGGGCTCATGCTGGGATCGGCACACTGTTGGGTCATTGGCGCATAGGGTGCACACAAGTCGTGAGGAGAGGGGGCAATCATATGCATTCTGCTCTATACCATGCCAATGTTTGACTTGCTATGTCCCCTGCATGCGCATACAGAGTTGTCGCACGGCTCGGTCACTCTTTGGTGCCCACATGCGCCCCACTCACATCGTGGCCTCTTCACTCCTGGCCCCACCCACACTCCAGCTTCACAAGACGTGCCTGGCGCCCCGTCAGGCGCTGCCAAGCTGCTGGCCACTGGCTACCAAACGGCTTCCAAGGGGCGGCAGGGCCCAGAGGCCGCCAACCAAGTGCACGTGCAGGTTTTTGCGCTGCGGCTGCCAGATCACGGCACAGATCTGCTGATCACGCTCAACAGCGCAGCGGAGATCTCTGGCACAAGCGCGGCGGCGGAGCACGCTGGGGCTGGACCCCAAGCGGCGGCGCAGCGCGCAGGTGTGCTTTTTTCAGAGATGCTCCGCACCCTTGCAATTCGAGATTACGGGCTGTTTGGAGCAACCTGAGTTGCGTTCAGTGCAGCGTGTTATGAGTTCCTCAGCTGAAGTTATGTTGTCAATCATCGATCTGTAACCTGAGACTCGGTTTCAGCCTGAGCGTGCTTGCTTATGCGCCTAGCCAAAGCAAGATGCGAGGCAAGATGAACAACGGTAACGCAGCCGGATACAATTACATGGAGACCTGCATGCCTGCCATTTTCACGCCGCATCAAAAGCTGTGAGAACATCGACCCCACCACTCCTTGAAAGTGCCCCTGCTTTGCCCGTAACACTCGCTGCAATTCTGCAGCAATCGGCCTCATGGGTGTGACACTGGGGTGGAGATGGAACATGCTGGTGTCCAGCACCTCAGCCAGCCTGCGGACTGCTTGAATGGCCTGTTTGACCGGTTCAATCACCATTGCACATGTGGCACCTCGCGCATCCGCAACCACAAGCGCCGTCTGCAGTTGACCGCCAGTGCGCATCCAAATCTGGTGGCACAGTCACATCAACACATGTCTGATATGTATGGCGCTTCATGCAGCGTCGTCTGCTTGTCAATCGAAATAGTTCGCATTCACCTTCAGTGGTGGTGATCGCCGCCCGCTTGTGCAAACATATTTGTAAGGTCGACCTTCAGATCATTGACAGCCTCGTCCGTCTTGGAGCATCGCGCGATCATAAGATCTATTTACAAAAGTGCGACGGCATACCGCCCGACGCCAAGCGAGCTCGGGCAACGAGAAATCAGGTGGGAGAGATGGCGGGCGCGCTGGCCGCGGCCTTGTGGGGGGCCTCGCATATTCGAAAGCACCGTGCAACCCCTCATAGGTTCAGGTATATGCACAGAAACAGTTGGTTCCTTCGATCCCTCTGCCGGTGCCGGTTCCCCGAGACTTGCTGAGCAGCAAGTCCTGTCCTGTCCTGACCAGCCCCTGCCGTCGCTGACGCATACATTTTTTCAATATCCGATCACCGCACAGGCAACGCTGGGCCCCAGCCGCGGCGAAGCCACCCCCAACGGGCACAACACAAGCCAGCGAGCGCGCCGCTCCTCGTCGCCTGCCTGACCGCGACAAGCCTGACAAAAATGGGTTGGCTGGGGCTGCGCAGCAGCTGCTCGCCACCCACTGCACGCCTCAGCCGGCCAAGCTCGATCATCGCCCTTGCGCCCGTGGTATCACGCCCGGCCGCCGCCCCGCGGCATCTGCTCGTCGCGGGCGGCGCCCTACCCCTGCGGCCGGCCGCGCCCCGGGCGCAGCAGGCCCCGCACCACAAGGTGGGCTCTCGCACATATCAGGTCTTCATGCACAAGGCATGTGCGAAATGCAGCCGTGAGGATCGGCGGAGCTCAACCGACCTAACTGCCAAACCGTAGCATGTCCTGCACTCAGCGCTCGACTCGAGCCTCACGGCGTGTCGGAGAGGGGGACGTGAGACACAATGATGTGTGATCGTCCTGCATGTGATCTGACAGCCGCGCCCGCCGCCCCCCCCCCCCCGCACGCGTCCCCTTCTTGCATGCACCGGTGCGGCACACCGTGCAGCGGCTCGGCCGGACCGCCGCGCACGGCCGCGCCGCCGCCGTGCTTATGGCGGTCAACCATGAGCCGTTCCCGCTGGCGACCCTGGATGCCACCGGGGAGCCGTCCATGCAGGCGAGTCGGCGTCCAGGCACAGCCGGGTGTGCGGAGCGCAGCTTGGCAAGGGGATGCGGGGGGTTGGGAGCGCACGTGCAGGCGGCTGTCTGCAACCGAGCCCAAAGATCCATGCGACAACGGGCAAAAACCATGCATGTCCTCCTTTCTTGCTGACTTCACCTGGTAGTGCCTGGATCACAGGCATGCTCCAGCCGTAGCATGCGCCACATCGACGGCGGTGCGCAGCCTCCTCCCGCTGCTCACATCGCCCACCGCGTCTCGGCCGCCCCGCAGATCACGATCGACAACACGAGCGACGCCAGCTGCTCCACCATCCGCGTGGCGGGCCCCGGCCAGTCGGACTGCCTCATCCTGCTGGTCAACGGGCTCTTCTCTGAGGGCTTCAAGGTGTTGTCCTCCAACTACAAGTGAGCGGCGGATCGGGCCGACGCACAAGCCCCTGTCCGCATCTGGCGCGTTGGCACTGTGTGGGGTGGAGGATGCAAGACTCCAGCAGCGGAGCGCCCGGGCGTGACTTTTTATCACTGGACACGCCGCACGCCGCTCTTGGTCCCCCCCCGGCCCCCCTCAGCAACAACGATGGGATGGTGGAGTTCACCATGCGCGTGGTCGCAGACGGCGACAAGCAGGTGGGCTATGCTCCCTGGGAGGAAGCTGCTGAGCAGCTAACCCGTACGCGTCGCTCGTGCGGGGTGCCGCGTGCGCCGGGCCCTGTCGCGCCACTGCGCTTGCACCGGGCCTCCCGCCCCCTTCTTCCGACGCCCAACGGCCCATTGCACCGGCGACCGACCGCCCATGCGTGCGTGCGGGCCCGCCTGCCGCCCCGGCTGCGCAGCTGACCGACGGCCAGGTCAACGAGGTGACGGAGCTCATCGAGCGCCTGGTGTCCTCGAGCAGCATGAGCGTGCGGCCCGCGATCTACGGCATGGTGGCGGAGAGGGAGCTCGAGAGGATGGCCAGGTGGGGGACTAAGCGGCCTGGCGGCGCCTCGGAGTTAGCAGCGGCTGGATGCTGGCCGCCCGACGCTCCCTGGTTGCTCGTCCGGGGTTGCGGCCGGCCCTCGTGGGCGCGCCTGGAGGGACGGGGGTCTCATACGCAGCGCCGTGCCGCCGACGCCGCAGCGCGCCGTCTGGGGCGTCCATGAGCGACGCGCTGGACCTGGAGCGCAAGGCCACGGAGATGGCGGTGGCGGCGGCGCGCTTCGCGGCTGCGGAGCGCAAGGTGCACTCGGCGGCCAAGAAGGTGCGGCCGCCGGGGCCACGGGGCGGGGTGCGTCGGGGCGCCTGTTCCCTTGGCGCGCGTGCTGCTCTCGAAAATCGCTCTGAGAGGGAGCGCCGCGGGCGCCGCCTGGCCAGGCTTGAGCCAGGGTTCAAGCGCGGTATCGGGGGGCCCGGGCGCGGGCGTGCCGCGCTGCTGTCAAAGTGCGCCGTAGCCTTGTCGGCCCAGGGTCCGGCTCTGCCCCCCCCCCCACCCTTGCTGTTGGTGGCAGGACGACGCCACTAAGCTTGCGTCAGCGGAGCAGGCGCGGTGAGGGCGGCCGCTGGGGCTGCGCAACTTATCACACCCGAGCGCACACATGCACACTGTGTGCGCGCTAGCACACAGTGACGCGCGCACACACACACACCCACACACAACACACACACCCACACAACACACACACACACGCGTGCACGCACGCGCGCGCGCAAGCTCTCACCCTTTGCGGAATCTTGAGCGCCGCGGCATCCATCCGCCCCCGATCGCCGGCCCGCGCGCCCCCC
>NW_014011163.1:8575-9542 GCF_000611645.1 Monoraphidium neglectum
CCCCCTCCCCCCTGCCACTCCACCCTCAACCCCCCAGCTCCGAGGCCGCGTCCATCCTGGAGCGCACCATCGCGGCCATCGAGGCCATGATCACCAGCAGGCGCATCATCAGGTGGGGGCCTCGGGACGATGAAACGGTCGGCACGCCATGTCAGCATCGCATACCAAAGTGCCGCAACGTCGCACGTAGCTGCCCGGCGCCGTGATGCATGTCCGACCCGCAGCTGCGCCCTGCTTGCGTCCCAGCACCTGCCTCGGCCGACCGCCATCCTTGCATTGCATGCCCCCCTGCTCAAAGCAACCGCCGTCGCGGCGCCCGCCTGACGCGTCGCTCTTTTGCTCTGCAGGCCGGCGGCCCCCACCGAGGAGCCGGTCAGCGCGGCGGACATGCTGAAGCAGCAGATGCTGTCGCAGACGCCGGCGTCCGCGGCGCAGCAGGTGCGCGGCGCCGCGGCGCGCGGCTTCCGGGGTGCGGCACTGGCAGGGCCATTCATTTGTAGGCGGCAGCCCCTGCCGTGGCGGTGGGGTGTTGCTGGATTGTGAGAGCTGGAGCGCTTTGACGCAGGACTCACTCAGCCAGTGGCCTGTGAGAGCGCTCGGCATGTGTTGGTTCGCTGGCCTGCCCGCCGCGTCTCACACCAAGGCAGCAGCGCCCGCCGCTCCTGCCGGGGGGTGGCGCGGCCGGTCGGCGCGCCCTGCGCGGCTGGCCCTGTCGCGGCGCGTCCCTTACAAATCCAGCCGTGACCATGCCTTCCCAAGCCGCGCACACGCTTTCGTACGCACGAGCCCCAAACGACCGCACGCCTGACTGCGCCGCTTGCCCCTCCCGCTTACCCTCGAACAAAATCCACCCCCGAAGGTCGGCACCGGCCCCGGCGCTGGCAGCGGCTACGAGGTGCTGCTGCAGGGCTTTGGCTGGGAGAGCCACAAGAGGCAGTGAGCACCCCGGGGGCGGGTTGTCTCGGGC
>NW_014011162.1:0-2505 GCF_000611645.1 Monoraphidium neglectum
AGGCGGTGCAGTCGGTGGTGTGCTCGCAGGCGGCACGGGCGTGGTGGCTGGCGCACGAGGCAGAGGCACGCGCCCTCGCCTCGCGCCTGGCCGGCGCCGCGGCGGCGCTGCGGCGGGCGACCGGGGACGCGCGGTGCGCGGATCGGTGCGAGCGGTTGTCCGCGGCGATCGCGGCGGTGTACGCAAGATGAGTGTTCCAGGGTTCAGCCTTATTGCTTTTGGCACTGTGTGGGTGCCAGCATCGCTTTCGGCCCGTCCGGTGTAAGTCCCATCTTGGTCAAGGTTGAAGATCCCCTCCTAGAGACCAGTTTGACGAAACCCCTTCTTGAAGCAGTGCAACCTGGGAAAAGGGTTGACAAAGGTGGCCCCACATGGCTGCATGGAGAACAACAGGGAACGGCCACGCACTCGGGACGCCGGCGGGTGCCACCTTGGCCGGTTGCAGGCACGGGGCCGCAGCGCCGGCCCGCCGGCTGGGAGGCGCCCACCTACCCTGCGTCACAGTCCAGGACGCCCTAGGCGCCCCCTGCGCGGCCGCACCCTCCCTGACACCCGCCCCCAGCTTGCCCCGCGGCCCAGTTGCAACCAAAGCACACATAACGTGTGACCAGGCCGCATCAGAGGGCCCAGTTAGACTGAAGATACCGTGATGAATGGTTACACAGTGGGTGCGGCTCAGGTATGTGAGAATTTGTGTGAATACAGACTGCCATGCGTCCCGCCTCCACGGCCTGGGGCTGTGCAGAGGGCAAGGCCAGAGCGCGCGGGTGCGCGCGGGCACAACAATGCCTGAGCAGCGCACGTGCACGGGGCCACGCGCCGCTTGCATGCAAAATACGAGGGGGCTTGGTATTGGCAGGCAACTGGAACATTGATACATTGCAGAGCGATGACCGCGGCAGCTGGAGTGTGCCTCTTGCATCTGATAGATGGGGGTTTTTGATCGGTGCGCCGCGTCCGCCCGTGTGCACTGAGGCGCCCAGGCCCAAACGCTCCGTTAGCGTAACTGGGGCACGCCGAACTGGATGTGTCCCGGACTGGGCGACCGCAGCACGCACGCCCCGCGGCCGGCGCCGACACCAGGCCGGGGACCGGCAGTGGCGGCGGCGCGGGTCGCGGTTGAGGCGGCTGGCCCATTGTTGATGTATGGGCTGTTATGCATCAGGTGTCGAAGCCCAAACAAGCAAGGAGGATAGCGTTGGCGCCTTGCGGTTTATGGGTATGTGTCACTGATCATTTCGCCGGTCTCAGGAGGAGCGACCCAGAGCGGCGCCCCAACGATATGCACGGCTGAACGGGGCGCGCCGGGGGTGCCCTTGGGCTTGTGGGTGCAGCAGGAGGCGCAGCCGCAAGGGCGAAGGGCGCCACAGCACCACAGCCCGTGCTGCTGCCCGGGCGCAATGCCTGCTGACAGGAGAGGCGTTGCGCAGTCGTGTAAACGTGCAGCTTCCAGGGGCTGCGATGACTACCGCGCCGGCCGATCAGATGTTGATGGAGGTCGTGCGACTGCGACTGGGCCCTTGCGCCCTGCCCAAGAGGGCGGCAGAGCCCGCACACGATGCCAGCGCGGCAGTCTGCATTGGCGGTGGCCGCTTTTGGGCAGCTGGCACTCAAGGTTGTGCTGCAACCGAATGCAAGCCTGCAGCACATGTGCAGCTTGCAGGCAGGCCAGGCGGTTGCCTGCCAAACCGGCGCCGGCGATGAAGCGAGCTTTGAGCTCTGCTGCGCCAAGGGCTTTTGGCTCAACTTGCTGACCTCGCATTGCACTCTGTTGGCACGCAACAAGAGGGCGGCCGCGGGATATCGCAGGGCCGGGCGTGCCGAGCGGGGATCTCAGAAGGCAAGCAGTCGCGTTCCGAGGGTGCAGCGCGCACCCACCCGGGCCTCCGGCGCAGCGGTTGCCATGGCGGCGGCCGCTGCGGCGGCGGGGAGCCGCCACAACAGACGAGCGCAGGGTCTCGCCCACGCGTGGGCGTGTGCTTGGACACCCAGCGGGGCCGCCTGCGCAGGCGACGCCGCGCGAGGAGCCCTCGCTCTCCGAGCGCTGTAGCCGCGGCTGCGTCAGCGCGCGGCCGCCAAAGGGAATGAAGGCCCACGTCTAAAGCCAGGGTGCACAACTGTGTGCAATGAATGACCTGGTGTGCAAAACACTATCAAAGATGCTAGCTGAGCTGTCTAGAATGTCCGCCAACTGGGCCGCGCGCGCCTCGGCGGCTCGAGAGGGGGGCAAGAGGTTGGGGCCGGCCCATGGATTGAGCGGGCGCGCGCTTGGGCCGGCCGCCGGCCTCTGCAACCCCCATGCCAGCGCCCGAAAGACGCGCTGCGATGCACTCTCAACAATGCACCTGCAAGAAACAACAG
Source organism: Monoraphidium neglectum (assembly GCF_000611645.1). Classification (NCBI taxonomy): domain Eukaryota; kingdom Viridiplantae; phylum Chlorophyta; class Chlorophyceae; order Sphaeropleales; family Selenastraceae; genus Monoraphidium; species Monoraphidium neglectum. The sequence continues at coordinate 2,362 of NW_014011162.1, forward strand.
TCAATCGCGAAACGGCTGCTGTGCCCGCTTGCCAGCCGTGGTGGCAAAGGGGAGCAAGCAGCCGGGGGTTCGTTTTGGCCGCGCTGCGTTTGCGCCACGCCCGGCTGCTGAGCCTGGCCGGCGCGGCGGGGACAGCAAAGGGCG
>NW_014011162.1:2958-9591 GCF_000611645.1 Monoraphidium neglectum
GGGGGGGACAGCAAAGGGCGCGCCCGCCTGCCTGCTGGCCCGCACGCAGCTATGTCACAGGGGGCGCGCGGCACAAGGCAAGGGAGTGCAGGCGCGCCGCTGCCGCAAAGGGGCTGCAAAAGGCCTAAGTGTCTATTCAATGCAGCCGGCTGTCAATGCCTGAAACAATTGCGAGTCCGGCCCTTGGGCGCGGCTGCCCAGCGCGCCCTGAACAAAGGATGGTGCAGCTGTCAACGCGTGCACGGCGCCAGGGCAGAAAGCGCGTCCCGACGGGCCTGCACGGCTGCTGCATAAAGCGGCCGCCCTCAAGCGCGCGGCGCGCCGCGCTCCAGCGCGGGCAGCCCCAGGACGCGCTCCACAAACTGGAAGATCGGCTCCTGCTTGCCCTTCAGGTGCGACAGCGGCAGCATGGGCCAGCTGTGCACGCGGCCGGGCTCCTCCCAGTACGTCAGCCTGAAGCCGGCGGCGCCCCTGTTTGCGATGGACGCGTCAGACGCGGCCTGCAGCTTCTTGGCGAATACCCGGATGTCGGTGAGCATCAGCTGCGAGGCAAAGGGAGGGCGTGCGTGCGCACCGGGGCCGCCGAGTGGGGGGGACTGGGGTTGATAAGGGTTGCTTGGAGACGGTTGTAGGGGGGAAGGAGATGTGTGCGGGGCCAGCAGAGGGAGGACGGGAGGAAAGGATGACATGGAAGCTTCCTTGGGGAAGGGCCAACACCCGGCGCTGGGCGGCACAAAGCGGACGTCCTTAGCAATCGAAGGGACCTGCGCTGCACTGTGCCGTCGTGTTCCGTGCCCCGCGTGTAGTTGTGGGCGTCGCCCTGGTCACCTCTGCGCCGCCGCTGATGAGCAGGATGTCGCGCTGGGCCAGGCCGTCCAGGGAGTCCAGCAGCGTGGGGGACACGTAGGGCGACGTCAGGTCCTGTTGGCGGGGCGGAGCAGTGGGTTTAGGGTTTTAGGTGCAGGGCAACAGTGACCAGCGCTAGGGGGTTTTGCACGGAGGGAGGAGGGGCGGCGGAGAAGAGAGGTGCGGCTTCGAGAGACCCGCGTTCGGTTGAGCCGGGGTGGGGGAAGTCATCCCGCATTGAGGCGTGTACCTACGCCGCCACGCACGCGGGCGGCCACACGGGACGGCCACAGCCTGCACGGGCCGGAGCTTACTCGTGCACGCGGCCGCTCCTGTGGCGCTGGCGATCCGGCCCCCAAACGCGTGTGCACAAGGCGGCGGCAAGCAGGCCTTTCCGGATGGCCGCACCTTTGCATAGAAGAAGGGCAGCCCGAAGCTGAGCTTCTCCTTTGGCAGGTAGTCGTGCGACCCCGCCCCTGGCTCGTTGTCGCGGCACAGGATGCACGTGGGCGACAGGTCCACGCACGGCGAAACCAGCAGCGTGCCCAGCGGCGGCTTGGGGAGGCGGCCGGTGTCGCGCATGTGGCTGAGGGCGGAGAGCGCCAGGTTGGCGCCCGCAGAGTCGCCGCCTGGCGGGGCGCCATCGGGCAGGGTTGGGCAGGGCGGGGCGAACAGGGTGGTGTCAGCAAGTGCAGCATCGTCACGAGATATGTCTATCGCATTGTAATCCCGAGGCCACAAGTGCCGATGCGCTCGCAACCACAGCACGAGCTGCGCAGGCCACATCGCCTCAAGGGTCGGGCCAGCCGCGACCCGCCTGCTGCGCAGGGGCCGCGCTGCCCGAAAACTTTGGGGGCATGAGGGGCGTCGCGCGCGCGTGGGAGCTGGAGGGGCGCGTGTGCTCACCGACGATCACAGGGGCGATCTCGCCCGAGTCGCGGGACATGATCCATCTGATCTCCTCCTCGCACGCGTCCCTGGAAGATGAAGAGGCAGGGCGACGCTCAGACGAGGGCGAACTGGGCGGCAAGGGCACAGGACGTCTCGGCAAGGTCGCAGCGCCGGGCGCGGCGCGTCGGGCGATGGGGCTGGGGGCCCGTCTGGGCGGCGCCGCCCAATGTCAAGGCTCACCGCCCGGCTGGGTAGGGGTGCTCTGGCGCGAGGGGGTAGCCGACACTGAGCACCTTGGCGGCGATGCCCCGGCGCGCGAGCTTCTTCAGCCTGGGGGCCGGAGAAGGGAGGGGAGAGTGGGGTGCCAGGCCCGCGGCGGGGAGGGCTTGGGTTGATGGCGCGCTTGATGCGTGAGTGAGGTTACATGGGCACCTGCCTTGCGCTAAGCCCAGCCGCTGCCGTAACTTAATTAGGGCAACGCCGGCAGTCAGCAGCTGGCATGCAAGAGCATGCTTAGAGCCCGCGGCCGCCGGCGTCCCCGCCGAGGCTGCGCTGCTCCGGTCTGCCGCTCGGGGCCCTCCAGAGTAAGTGGCGCACCAAAAGCAGTAGGTGGCCTGGTACTGCCGCGCCGAGCCGGATATGAACGCGCCGCCTGCGACACGAGGCGGCAAGGGCGTCCGAGCAGGAACGGTCAGCCGGCCGCGCACTCAAAACCGCACCCGGTTTCACCCAGTCCGCCGACCACCATCACGTGCAGTCCAGCAGTCCAGCCCGCCGCGCGCTGCGCCATGCAACTCTCAAGCCCACCGCGCATGCCCATGCACACATGCACGCACGCGCACAGACGCTTTCACGCCCACCGTGTATGAACAGGATGTTGACGCTGCCCCTCGGCTCCACCACCCGCAGCTCCGGACGCAGCGCAAACCACAGGCTCTTGCTGCCGGGCCGCGGCGCGGGTGACATCACCAGGTCGGACGGCATGCTGATGGGGCGGCTGACGTTCTTGAAGAAGCCCCGCCACACGGCGATGTCGCCGTATTCAAGCAGCGTGCGCATGAGCGTGATAAGCAGCTCCTCCGGCAGCGTCCAGTCGTGCGGGTGCGGGCGCCCCGCGAGCCGCCAGAGCACGGCGGCGGCGCCCTGCAGCCCGGTCAGCAGGAAGACCGGCGCGGTGGCGTACGCGGTCTGGAGGAGGTTGCGGCGCTGCACCGTGGTGGCGGTCGCGGCGTCGAGGCTGCTGGCGGGGCGGAGGCCGAGGGGCACGACCATGTTGAGAAGGTCCATGCTGCCCACGCGCCGCTGCAGGCTGGCGGGCGCGAGAGCGGTCAGCATGGCGGCCGCAGCGCTGCCGCCGCGCCGCTGCTGTTGCAGTGTGTGTTCTAAGAGTTGGCCCGGGGCCGAGGGCGACCGGGCGTCGCTTGCGGCGTTCGAGTCGGCGTCTTTTGGGGCGGCGGCGCCCGCAGTTGCCGCCGCGAGGCCTCTTAGAACGGTTCACGCGTGGTGGCACTGGTTGTGTTTTTCAAGGCGCCTGTAATTCTATAAGAAAAATGGCTGTGACCAGGCTGTCCGGCCCGAATCTGGCGAGTCCGCCAAACAATGAGCGCCAACTGCGTGCGCGGATCGGTTTTCTGCCGTCCAACAACCAGATAAAAGCCAACTATACGTATATACCACTGAAATCAGACAGGGCTCGCTGAGTATACGTTGAAGGATGCTGTGTCGGGGGTCGGCTGCTGCGCGTCTTTTCCAAGTCCGATAGGGCCCCCGGGTTACTTTGGGTGTTGAGTGTGCGAAGGTAAGGCATCCATGCAGAAAATCGTCTTTGTGAAGGGTCACTGGTGAAAGCACAGGGGTGGACCGCCAACTTCACCTTGGCTGGCATTGCATGCCTCTGCTGGGCAGCCGCTCCCCACGCCCCCCCCGACAAGCATCAGTGCCACCCTTGAAGGCGTGCAAAGCCGAATAATCTTCGCCCGCATACATAACCCTTCTTCTGAGCTCCGCGTCGTGAGCCGCATGACGGGCCAGCCCCGGTCACTGCACACGCACAAGCAGCCAACAACCCCCCCTTGGACAGGTTGCAACCATAGGCTCTGCACAAGCATGCACGGATGCCGAGAGGGACGCCTTGCCATCTGCAGCAGCGAGGTGACGTGTGGTGCACTGCGTGACGCAGATGTCTGAAAGGCGGTTGGGGTCGGGGTGGGGGCTGATCGGGGTCGGGGCCAGGAAGTGCACAGCTGCTGGTGTAAACTATGCAGGGAGCACCCTCTGCAGGGAGCATAATCACCAGCAGCCCTGTGCCAGTGCCTGCAAAGGAATCTGTGCTGCCCCGGCTGCGAGTGCCACCAGCAGCAAACCCCGCCTGGGCAGTGGCAAGCACCGGAGCACTTGCTCCGACGACGCCTTGCCCTTTGGTCCAGTCGCCAGCGCCGCTGGTCATCCACGACACCACTGGCGGCTAATACGCCACCGCTGTCTGCTTAGGTGGGGCTGAGCTCGCTCACTTGTGGTGTTCGCCTGGATTCTCACACAATTTTGTGCACAATGCATTAATGTGACACTAGGCCCTGGAGGGAGGCAAACCCAAAGGAAGATCATGTCACATTTGCGTTCCCAGCCTTCAACCTGTACCCTCTCGCCGTCTGCCGCGCAGGTTTGCCGCCGCTAGTCCTTCGTAGAGTTCCCAGCGCAGTCCACCTTGGACTGCACCCATGTGAAGATGCTCACCGCAACATTATCATAGGCTGGCCTGCTTGTTTCGTTCCGCTCTCCCTTGCCCCAATGCTGCCGCCTCCCGCCGCCCCAGGCCTGCTTTTCTTGGTCTGCATCCGACCTGGACGCGTCGAGAAGATTGACAGTGAAGTCGCAAGATGGAGATTGAGGGGCATGCAGATGCACAATTGTTTCTCGTAATGCACTCAAACACAAACATCGCTTACTCGAACCCAGAAAACGTCGTCTGCCCCTGACGAGAGTGTTCCCCAGATCGACTATGAGCTCTTCCCGCCTTTCGGAGCTCACCCCGGCATCTGAGACAGCAGCCTATCATAACTATTGGCATATGATAGTCACATGACGGGCCTAGCCGCTCCGGGGCCCGCTGCTGGTCCCGATCCCGGGGCCGAGCTCAAGCAGCGGCTGGCCAGGGGCTTGAATGCATTCTTCACAACTTACAGTGCAGCTGCGAGGGACGGAGCCTTGGCTCAGGTGAGCCCTTGCCGGCACGATGCGGCGCTGCTATGGTGTCCGCCGTCAGGCTCGGCGGGCTTTACGTCGCGTCAACCCCTTTACACATCGGCGCAGGTATGGCTGCTGGAGGATCAAGCGCTTGGTAAGGCCCCCTATCTATCAACAAAGGCGAGCAGCGGTTGGCGCTGGGGATGCCCGAGGTGGCGCTTCGGCACAACGCTGAATGCAGCAGCACCCCATCGAGTGATCGCGCAGCGTGCAGCGCAACGGCCGGCCAGGGGAGCTGCACGATCTAACCACGCGCCTGCACAACACATGGTTCCGCCAGCAGCCCTCGGCCGACGGCATGGCCCCGCTCACACGCCGCCCCACGCTCCTTATAACGCGCGCATGGCCCCAACCGCAGGGCGCGCCGTACTGCCTCATCGGCACCAGCGACCAGCTGGCACTGTACCGCCTGGCGTCCTCGCGCCACGCCTTCCCCGCGCGCGGCGGCGCGGGCTGCGCTCTTGGCCGGGTGTACGCGTCGCTGCAGCCGGGCGCGCCGCGCGACGCGGCCGAGGCGCCGCCCCCCGGTGCCACCGCCGCCGCCGCCGCCGCGGCAGCAGAGGCAGACAGAGAGCTGCAGATCCGCCGTTGCGGCGTGCGATCCGTCGTGCTGCTGCCGCTGTTCGACCTCCGCGCCGCCGCCGCGGCGCTTGGCCGCCCCGCAGCCTCCGCGGCGCGGCTGGCGGCGGAGGACGCCGCCGCGGCGGCGCCGCCGGCGGCGGTGTTCGAGCTGGCGGCGCGTGAGCCGCTGCTGGACTTCGACGCAGCGCTCGCCGCGCTCAACGCGGCTCTGGCGCCCGAGGGCCTGGCGGTCCCGCTGCTGAGCCGCGCGCAGGCGGTGGCGACCGAGCGGCGACGCATCTCCGAGGAGCGCCTCGCAGAGGCTGGCGGGCTGGCGGCGGCCGTGGCCGCCGCGGCGGCAGCGGCGCCGGCGCGCGAGGGGCTGCAGGCGGCCGCTCCTCGCGCCACGGGGCGCGCGCCTGCGCCGGCGACAGCGGGGCCGTCGTCGCCAGTGTTTGCGGGCGGGGACGGCTGGCTGGGCTTGTCGCCGCGGCGGGTGGGCGCGGTCGCGGCCGCGTCGTCGCCAGCAGGCGGCGCCGCTCTCTGCTTCGTACCGACGGTTCCGGACGGCCCCACACGCACGGCCGCGGCCGCGGCGCTCGGCGGTCTGGCGGCGCCGCGGCCCCGCACGCCAACCCGGCAGCAGCAGCAACAGCAACAGCAGCAGCAGCAGCAGCAGCAGCAGCAGCAGCAGCAGCAGCAGCAGCAGCAGCAGCAGCCGCGCCTTGTTCCGCTGCGCCAGACGCGCCGATGGTCCTGCCTCCGCTCGCCCGGCCCCTCGAGCTGCAACGGCAGCGGCCACGGGGGCGCGGCGGCCCCCTGGCCTGCCAGCTGCGCTGATGAGGACGCGCAGTGCACTGCGGCCTGCATTGTTACAGAGTACTACGATCCGTTGGAGGGCTTTGATACCGAGATCCCCTCGTGGGACCTGCCGCGCAAGGGCAGGGCGGCGGCGGCAGCGGCGGCAGCGGCGGCGCTCGGCGAGAGGGCCGCGCAGGGGTGCCATGAGGACGGCGGCGGCGACGGCGGCGGCGGCGGCGGCGGGGACCCTCCGCGGACGCCGCCGCGGGGTGCAGCCGCGGCGGCGGCGGC
>NW_014011161.1:0-7500 GCF_000611645.1 Monoraphidium neglectum
GGTGGGTGTGGGGGAACAATAGTGCGGTCAAGGACGAATGCCGGCACAGGCACTGCCCTGCCATGTATGGTGAGCAGAAGGCCGTTCAGCTGGGCCGTAGAGGGGGCGATCCAGGAGCGGGCCGGGTGGAGAGAGGCATGAACGGAAGCTTCAGGACGCCCGCAGGGCCAGCGTGACAGCAGTCGCGCCCTGAGGTTGACCTGCCACCACCCTGGATCGTGACGGTACCTGCGCCCCTTGCAGTGGCCACCGTCCCATCAAGCCACTGGCCTGCACACAACGGTCCACCCCACCGTGCCGGTTGCACGCCCGCACCTCTCGCGCATCGCACTGCTAATGAACATGCTGCCCCCCGTGGCTGCCTGGATTCCGCGAGGCGTGCTTGTCTGTTTGCTGCTTTGCCTCCCCCGTCCCTGCCACCTGCCACCTGCCCCCTGCCCCGCGCTGCTCCGACACACACCCAGGCGTCCCCTGCCGGCCGCCCCTCCCGGAACCAAACTCAGAGGCAAAGCCAGGCAGCTGGGTCACGCATGTCAACACGCCCTTGGCCCCCACCTCATTGTACTTGATGTACTGCTTCTCCAGCCTGTTCTCCAGGATAGTAATCTGCTTCTGCAGCCCCACCGACTTCTCGCGCGCGCTGTTCACGCCGCCCATCGTGAGCCGCGCCGTGCCCAGCGTGCCCTTCGCGCCCTCCTGCTGCTGCTGCAGCATCAGGACGCGCCGCTTCTGCAGCTGGATCTGCGGGCCGAGGGCGACGCCGCCAGGCAGGCGGGCGTGGTCAGTGATGATGATAACATTTGCTTGTTCGACTGGGCTGCAGACACCACCACACTGTGCGCCATCACCGACCCCACCGAGCCGTTACTCCCTGCTTTCCGGCCCCAGCACCCCTCACCGACCCTCACCACACCCGCCTCCATCTCTTGAGGCCAACCTGCCCGTCCCCCCTTCTGCTGCTTCACAACCCGCGGTATCGCCGAGCAAAAGCAGGAGCGAAAGTCCAGCGGCGGCCCCGCACACCAGAATATTCTTGAGTCCCACCTTGCGTGTGTACAGGTCCGCCTCGTCCTGCAGCTTGTTGATCCATATCGTGGCCGAGGGGTTGGACGGCCGCCTGCACGTGCAGCAGCGCGGCGGGCAGCGCGGGCGGGCAGCGCGGTGCTTGACTCAGCTTCTGTTGAAGTTGGAAACTGATGCCTGCAGCCTGCCGCTGCCACACCATGGCGCCTGCTCGTGCGCCTAATCGCGCACCCTACGCCCGTGATCCACAGCAAGAAAGGCGGCCTGCCCCACTAACCACCCTTCTCGCATGGCCCCAACGGTGCCTGCGCGGCACTTGCAGGCGGCCGCACCCCAAGCCCCGTTCCCCATGCGCACGCCTAGCTTCACGCCCCCCGACCAAATGCGAGTGCGCCCAACCAATCCTATGTGGCGGCGCGTGGTCTCACACGCTGAACTTGTTCTCCAGCAGCAGCTCCTCCTTCAGCCGCGCATTCTGGGCACGCAGCTTCTCGATCGCGGCCCTGGAAAACCACGCAATCGCAGCGCAGCGCACGGGGACATGTTGACGGCGATAGCGACGATTGTAAATGGCGAGCCACGACTGATTGTGAGGAGAAAACGAATGTCCGGCAGCACATGACAACAGCGCAAAGCGGCGACCACTGCCAGTCGTCGTCGTCGTCGCTGCTGCTGCTGCTGCTGCTGCTGCTGCTGCTGCTGCTGCTGCTGCTGCTGGGCTGTTGATGGCTGCGGCGCTTGCATTAAACGCACCGCTGCTTCTCGACGACGGACTTGTGCGACAGCGTGTCCGGCAGGCTTCCGCCTGTCCTTGTCAGCGTACCCGCCATGGTCTCCACGGTTGCCCTGCAGGGCGACGGGGCGCTTTCGTGCATGTCAGCGGCTGGCGGTGCAGCGCAAGCACGCGTCGGGTGGCGCACACCATTCTTTGTGTGCACGCGCCATCGCACCTGTCAGCATGCACGGTTCGTTCAAATTGCTACTATATCATGCGGCTTGCAACACTCCTTTTTCTACTGCTTGAAAGTCGAGCACGCGGCCAAGGACGACCACGGTCAAAGCTCTGGACACACAGGTGTGATAATCTTTCTTTCAACGACACTTTAAGTCTCAAAACACAATTTGATGTGTCTCCCAGATCACCACACGCGTCTCACTCGATTTGTCGTGTTGGCATAGCCAGCGAGGCACCCCGACACACCGCAAACCAGGCACGACGAGCGCGAATCCCTTCCTTGCCCCACAGTCATCACGTCAGTACAAGGCTTCATATTCCCGGCCTTGACCTGTCACACGTGGACACAGGTCGAAAGGCCGGACCAAACGATCTCTGGCCTGGCCGCAAACTCAGCACAGCAGCCTTGTGCTGCCGCATCATGCATTGTACCCCGCGTGGAGGGCTGGCGCTCGTCCATCGACTGACCCGGGCGCCATCAGGAGTGGCAAACGCAGCAGTCAGGACATACCAGCCTCTAGGCTTTACTAGGTGGGCCTGCATGATTGCAACAATCGCACTGTGGGGCGCTCTGGGCGTGGAGGCCCGCGGGCGGATCACCTTGTCACGAGGTTGCGGCAAAAAGCGGACCGCGCTGAGCGTTTCACTGCAAGGCAATCTCAAGCATTTCAGGGTGTCCTACTCGGACTTGTGTATCCATGCTGCGTCGGCAGTGTGACTGCATCGTGCGGCACCGACGACACGTTCGCAGCGTGTCGCCTGGGTGGCGCACGCGGCTCCCGCTACCCGTTTTCCATCGGGCTGTTCCGCTTTGACGCTGCAGACATTGATGCAGTGTCCTGTTTGCCGCTCCAGCAGGCCCAGACGCGCGGAGCCGCTCCTCTCGGCGGCGCGCCGCCGACTGCTGGCCCCCACTCGTGCGTCCGCGGAGCGCGGCGCCTCTGGAGGGGTGACGTCCACGGCCGACAAAGGCCCCGCGGCGCCCCCGGCGTTCGGGGCTGGTGCGAGGGCACCGGTGCAGCAGGCGGATTCCAGCGCAGCGTCGCGGAACGGTGGCAACGGGACCGCGAGCAACGGCGTGGGCAGCCTCATCCAGCAAGGTCAGCAGTGCGTGGGTGGTGGTGCATGGGCGGAAGCCCGTCCCAAGCCACGCATGCATGCGCGCCTAGCGAGACCAGCTGCGCTTGTGGGGTGACTGCCTCATCGTCATGTGTGTTGACTGGTGCACAGCGCGGCAAGGGCAGCCAATACGGCCATTGCAGTGGATTGCCGTCCGCAGCCCCTCTTGCGTTCGCGTGCAACGCGCCGCGCGCGGCGTTTGGTGCCGCGCGGGGCCAGAGACGTGGGGGCATGCTGGCGCACAGGGACGACGGGATGGCGGGCGGCCGCTGGAGCTGCCACGACCGTGTCGTGCGCGCCTGCAGGGCAGGCCCACAGGTTAATGTGGCACGAGCACGCCCCCGGCAGCAGCGCCACGCAACATGTGCGCAGGCCGCCGTGCGACGTGCGCGCCACCGGCTGGCGTAAACCCTGCCGTCGTCTCAAATCCTCAATCCCTCCCCAGGCCTGAACGCGATGTCGGGCTTGGGCCTTGCCTCTGCCCCCTCCGGCGGCGCGACCGGCGCAGGCAGCGCCGCCGGCGGCGGCTCGGGGCCCAACCCCATCTCCACGCAGCACCCCAGTATCCTGCCGCTGCGCCTGGAGGGCGGCGACGTCGTGGTGGCTGCTGCGGCCGCGCCGGCCGCGGATAGCGTGCTGCTCAGCGGGCTCGCCGCGTCGCTCGCGCCCAACCCGCGCGACTCGCCGCCCAACGCGCTCGTTTTCGGCGTGGCCAGCCAGGGCGGCCCTGTCAGCCAGCTCGACGCGGTCGTGGGCTCGGTGCGCGGCTGGAAGGCTGGGCGGGGGCGGGGTGCGGGTGCTGGCTGTGTCGGCTTCAGCCATTGCGTGCAGGGGGGTCGGGCGTGGCCGTGAGCGAGGGGGGGCGCCTGGCGGTGCTTGTAATGGGCATGGAGTGCCGTGCTGGCAGCTGCTCGGCAGCCCGTGGCTGCGAATACAACGCACAGCGTTGCTTACTCAAGGGCGGTATGGCCCTGTCTATGGCCGAGCGAGCGCTATGCCGCACTATTAGGCAAATCCCTCGCATCAACTGCACGACACAACAACAACCCTCCCGCCCCCGTGCAGCTCAAGTTCCGGCGCTTCCTGGCGTGCGCGCGCAACAAGCTGTGGTGGATGACGCCCGAGTGGGGCAGCACGCTGGCGCGGCTGCCGCCGGAGACTCAGTTTCTGCTGCTGGAGCTGGAGGAGCCGGGGACCTACGGGCTGGTGCTGCCGCTGATTGACGGCGACTTCAGGGCAACGCTGCGGCCCAACAAGTGAGGACGGTTTTGGGAGGGGGGGCCTTGTCGTGGTCGGGGGCGGGGCGTTCGCAGTTTGCCTTTGGAGTTGGGGTCTGGTGTGGGGTTTTTGTCCGGGTGAGTCGGCGGCCAGCAAAGGCACATTGCAAAGAGTCGGCCGCCTCCCAACCGACGACTGTTTGTGATGTGCCTTTGCTAAGGCCCAAAGGGTGGGCAAGGGGGTCCGCGGGGCTTGTCTCGTGTGGGCTCGTTGTTTGTGTTCTATTTGTGTTCTAGAGGTTGCGCGCTGCCATCGCAGCTTTTTGCCGTAGCAGGCGGCTGACCTTAGCTCAACCCACAAACCATTGAGCTGGAGCTCCGCTCCAATGAATGGCGCACGTTACACGAGCGTCGTAGCGTGCATCTTGCTGCATGCCTAGCCGCCGCCGCCGCCCCCGGGGGGCCCCGCGGTGCTCTTCTGGCAGAGGTCCGACATGAGGTTGCCCGTGAACCACGGCACGCTGCCCGCGCCCTCAATGAGCGCCGCCGCGCTGCGCCGCACAAAGTCCACGCGCCCCAGCGGCGTCGGCAGCAGCTCCAGCCGCCCGGTCGCGGCTGTGAAGCGGAACTGCAGCTGCGGGTCGCGGTCGCCGGGCGGCGCGACGGCGCGCGCGGCGGGGGGCTCGGGGCGCAGCACGACCAGTGCGCCCTGCAGGCTGCCTGGCGCTGAGACCTGCATGTCAACCTTGTAGCCAAACAGGCAGCGCACCGCCTCCCTGCGGTGTGTGTGTGTGTGTAGGGGGGGGGGGGCGCACACGGGCCTGGCGTTCAGCAAGGGCACGTGTGTGAAGTAATATGACGGGCCTGGCAGATGCCCGCGTTTGCATCCAGGTCTCGCAGCGTTGGCTGCCGCTCCCTGTGTCGCAGCACCAATAGGTTATAGGCCAGGGGTCGGCGTCGAGAGCGATGCCGCAGCCGCGGCGCGCGCCTGAAGGCCTTGGCCTGCTCCCCAAACAGCTCCTTGAGCTTGGAGGTCTGCTTGCTGAGCTGCGCCAGCTGGCGCTGCACCATGGCCAGCTCGGCCTCCTTTTGCGCCAGTGCGACACCTGGGGGGTGCAGGGGGGGCAGCGTGGGCTTGTTCAAGTACGTGCATGTGTGTGTGTGTGTGTGTTGTGAGAGTGTCTTTGTTTGCAGGAGCAAGTGGAGGAGGGGCAAGGTCGTATACTACTGCTCGTTAGATGCAGCAGCCCAGCACGCACCCTCTTCGCCCGTAGCGCCGGCCGTGCCGCCGCCGCTGCCGCCGCCGCCGCCGCCGTCCCTGCCGCTGCCGCGCGCCGCCGTCAGCTGCCTGCGCAGCGCGTCGCACTCTGCCTGCAGCCGCGCGATGCTGGCCTCTGCGTCCAGGCGGCGCCGCTCTGAGGCAGGGTTGGCCGCCATGTGCAGGATGCGCGTCGTCGCGGGGTTGTAGTCGCCGGCGGCGACGCACGTCTGGGTGGGCACGATTACAGATGAGTTGGTGAACCGGCCACCTAGCCACGAGGGTTGCTGCCAACCCCGTTGCCAAACGGCTGAACGAGCACACATAAACAAGGGCAGGCTTTATTAGGTGCACATGTGTCATCAAAATTGGGGCGTACTCTCCCCCAGACCCCCACCTGCAGCCGCGCGACCTCCCTGCCCAACGCCTCCACTTCCCGCTCGAGCGCCTGCGCGTCCGCCCGCGCCTCGTCCGCCTCCCGCTTGTGCCGCGCCTCCCCCTCCGCCGCCGTCGCCGCGAGCGCCTCGGCAGACGCCAACTGCGCGCGCGCCGCCTCCAGCTCGCCCGCGAGCGCCCCCGCCCTGGCCTCCGCCACCGCGCTGCTGCCGTCGCCGCCGCCGCCGCCGCCGCCCCCCTGCTCTGTCTCCGCCGCCTCCAATAGGGACAGCAGGTGCTTCAGCCCCTCCACCTCCTTCCGCACCACCGCCAGCCGCCCCTCCGCCAGCTGAAGCCGCCGCCCGGCCGCGCGCGCGTCGCCCTCATGGCGCGCGGCGGCCGCCTGCGCCGCGGCGCGCGCCTTGGCGGTCTCGTCGGCGCGCGCGCGGGCCTCGGCGAGCTCGGCGCGCGCGTCGGACAGCTGCTGCTGCGCGCGCAGCGCGTCGTCCTGCAGCGCCTGGACGGCCTTGGGGCTGGGGTGCTCCTGGCCGGTCACCTTCTGCAGGGCCGGTGGTGGTGCGGCGTCAGCTGCAGCTGGTTTTCTGGGGTCGCCGTGAACTCAATTTTGTAGGAGATGGTGGTGTTTAGCTTTGTCTTTGGGGACGGCAAGTCAAGGTGTTTTTTGTGGCACTCCTTGCCGCATTGCGCCGCGCGCCGCGCGCGCAATCGCACCTTGAACAGCACCCGCCACTGCTCCAGCTCCGCCCGCATGCGCCCCGCCTCCGCCTGCACATCCGGCAGCCTGGCCGCCAGCTGCTGCGCCGCTGCCGCCTCCGCGCGCGCGCGCTCCAGCTGCCGCTGCAGCGCGCCTGCCGCCGCCGCCACCTTGACCGCCTGCCCCGCTGCCGCCAGCTCCTCCTCCTGCTGGCGCACCTGGCTGCGCAGCGCCGACAGCTGCGCCGCGACCTCGCCCTCGGACGCGCCGGCTGCGGCGGCCTCGGCCACTGCCGCGCGGCCCTCGGCGCGCGCCTTGGACACCTCGAGGTCCCCCACCCTTGCAGCCAGCTCCTCAGACTGCGCGGCCACCTCCTGCAGCTGCCGCTCCAGCAGCTGCGCGCGCACCGCGTGCCCGTCCTTCGCCGCGCGCTCCGCGGCGAGCGCGCGCGCCGCGAGCTGCTCCGCCGCTGCCGCGCCGGAGCGCGCAGCCTCGAGGTCGCGCTCGAGCGCGGCGGCGCGCTGCTGCAGCTGCGCCGCCTCGCGCTGCGCGGCGGCCTGCGCGCCCTCTAGCTGCGACGCAAGCTCCCGGGCCTTGGCGCTCCACTCGGCCTGCCGCGTTTTATGAGTGGATCGGGTCAGCAACGACAACACACATCAACCGCCTCCAGCGGCGTGCACGCGTGTGTCTGGCCATTCACTAAGGTGTCTGGCCATTCACTAAGGTGTCTGGCGATTCACGTCGCACACGCGCGTCCGGCGGCTGCAAAGCAGCGAGCGCCCCTGCCTGGTACGCACCTTGGCTGCAGCCTCGCCCGCAAGCTGCTCCTCCAGCCCAG
>NW_014011160.1:0-9133 GCF_000611645.1 Monoraphidium neglectum
CTATGCGCCCGTGGGATCTTTGTGCCCGGCGCCTGCGGGGAAACCTCGCTCGCTCGGCAGTTGCCGCGCCTCTCGGCCGCGCTCGCTGCGCCCCGCGCGGTGGCTCGGCTCCCCACCTCCCACCCCCACTGCATGTGCATGCACGCACAGCGGCACTCTCTCACTGCCCGAGACAGATCCCTGCAGCTGCGCGGGTGCCGCGCGTGGGAGCTTGGCCCCCACCCGCCACCCCTAGCGGGTAGCTGCATGCGTGCCAGCGGCGGCTCGGCTCCCCACCCCCCACCCTTGCCATCTATCTGCATGCGTGCGCAATGACGCTCTCTTGCTGCCCGAGATAAAGCCCTGCAGCTGCCGCGCAGCTGCTCCCCTCCTCCAGCCAGCCGCCGCCCCCCGCCCGCACCCCTCCGGCCGCCCCCGTCCGGGGTCCGGGGATCCATCGGATGCGGGTGCGGGAGCACCCAGCAGCCGCGGAGCCGCTGGTTATTACAATAAGCAGATTCAGCGTGTGGAATTCGCTCCGCATCACAGGGCACCGCGCCTCAATCTGATCATCTGTTGTGTCACTCATCAGCGGCGGGTGTGTGCTGCGCCTGGCACAGTCAGGGCACAGTGTGCAAGACCACGCACGACTACATGGGTGGTGGGCACATGCATCGGTGCACCGGCTTGGGAGCACTCACGCGAGGATCTTACGTTTGGGATATGACGCCCCAGGGTCACGACAGCACGAGCACAAGGCCTGGGTGTCTTGCCATGAGCGCCCTCGCAAACGCCGGGTCGACCCCGTGAGCCTGAAACGCCAAAGCAATGCGCACCACCGGCGGACCCGCCACCGCTGGCGCCTCGCCTCCCTGCACCTGATCAACTTCCTCCTCCTCGTCGCACTGCCACTCCTCCCGCCACCTCATCGGCGCCGCCATGCGCTCAAGCTCGCGCGGCGCCATCTGCGCCGTCGCCACCCCGTCGCACGGGTCAGTCAGCCGCAGCGACAGCGCCCTGACCCGCCGCAGCTGCGGCAGCGCCAGCAGCAGCCGCGGCAGGACCTCTGCGCGGGGCGGCAGCGGCGGCGCCTCTGGCGCGGCGTCCTCGAGCATATTGTTCCAGTGGCGCCTCACCCAGCACTGCTCAGCATGCAGCTCCTCCAGGCAGCCGCCGAGCTGGCTCTCCCCAAGCACCCTCAGCACCCTGTCCGCGCCGTCCACAATGCCATCGAGGCGCAGGCGGCGCAGGCCGCCCCACTGCCGCACGGCGTCAGCGAATATCAAGGTTGGTTCCAGGCGGACGCCTGCGGCTAGAAGAAGCCAGGGGTCGGTGGAGATGCGCGCCACGTCAGCGAGGCGCGCGGCCGTTCGCTGATGCGCTTCTAGCCCGCGTGCAGAGGCCCCCACTAACCACTCTCCCAAGCGCGTCTGGCAGGTGTGGCCGTGCTCAAAGCATCAACAAGCTGCAATCTTCTGGAGCATCCGGACCGCCCGCCGTCAAACGCGGCCGCGCATTACCGTCGATATCCCATTTCAAGCGCAGCTCCAGCCCGCCCGCCGCCGCGCCCGCGGCCTCGCCGGCACCCTCCTCAGCAGGCGCCGCCGCCTCGACGCCCGGCGCAGTCGGGGCGCCCTCGATGGCACCATCGCGCCCAAGCGGCAGGCGCAGGTGTGTCTTGTCGCGCGCACTGGGCTGCGCCACGGCCATCCAACAGGGTGCCCCCTCCACGGAGCTCTCGTCGCCCATCTCGAGCAGCCTCAGCCGCCGCAAGCCGCGCAGCAGGGGCCCCGGGTGGAACTTCGAGGTTATGGTCTCCACGTAGAGCTCCTCGAGGTTAGGCGCGACCCGGTGGAGGTCGCCGCGGCGGGCCGCCTCGTGGTTGCCCTCGCCGCACGAGTCCAGCCAGGCTACCCTCAGCACCCGCAGCCGCGGCAGCGGGGGCGGCGGCAGCGGCGGCGGCGGCCCCGCGCCGCCCGCCTGTGCGGGGCCGGGCGACTTGGGGCCCTCGAGAGCGACCCCTCTTGCGATCTCGAGCACCTCGAGGTTTGGCACGTTGAAACCGATGTCCCGAAAGGGGTCGGAGGCGCTGTCCTCCGGGCAGCTGAACGGGCTGTCTGAGAAAATGTTGCCGCGCTCTAAGAAGCTGGTTTGGGGTGGGCACAGCAGCGAGAAACTCTTGGGTACAGCGCGCCGGCGGGGTGGCGTTTCCGTGTTGCAAAACTTGCAATTTTGACGTTCCTGTGGTGGCATGCGCGCGAGCAGCCGCGCCAGGCACCGCAGCGCCGCCCCGAGCGGCGACAGCCCACTCCTCGCGGAGCGACGAGCGGCTGCAAGAGAGGCCGCCTGCCTTGCCAAGGCGCTCTGCTGCCCGCAAATCCCAGCCATTTGCTGCCACGGACGCACGCTGGCATGCACCCATGAGCGATGTATTAGCATCAAGAGATGGAGGGCGGGCGCTCACTGTTCCGAGGTGTCCCCTAGCACGAGGGCAGTGACAGAAGTGAGCGCATTCCCCGCGACGCACGCGAGCATCTGCAGGTTCTCCAAGTCGCCCGAGGTCATGAGCTCCAGCCGCCGCTGCGCCAGAATTGAAACGGGGCACAGCACAGGAGGTCAAGAATGGGAGCTGCACACGTGCACGCGCGGGGTTGCAGTCAAATCAAGGCGCGGCCGCCGCAGGGCCGGCCACGCGCATGCGGTTGCGGGGTTTGCGGAGGCGGCACGCCCAAGCGACGGAAGCGTACGCGTCAGCGCTCGCACGTGCAAAACTGCCCCCCAGACGCCGCCGTGTGCGGGTGCCGCCCACCAGTGCCGTCAGGCCAGCCAGCGCCGGCGGCGCGATGCCTTTGGGCCAGTCCACCAGCGTGAGTGTCTCGAGGGACGTCGCCCCGCGCAGGAGCGGCCTGAAGGCGCGCGCGATCTTTGGCCGCATCTCAAAGCGCAGCTTGAGGGCCGTCAGGCGGCCGAACAGCGCCGACAGCGGCGACGGGTCGAACTCCGGCTCGTGGTCGTAATGCTGGCGTGGCAGCGGTATCCAGAGGCTCAGGTCGCGCACGCTTGCCAAGGCGTCTGGGGGGGGCGAGCGATAAGAGCCTCCGCTTGGCCGCCGGAAGCGTGGGATGTGTGTACTGTAGCGCATTAGAGGGCAGCAGGCGGATGTGGAGGACACGCAGGTTGCCGAGGGCGACGCGGGCGATTTCTGAGATGAGCGGCGGGTGGCCTGGGGCGCCGTACACCTGGATGGGGGAGGCAGGTGGTTTGGCGCACAGCCAGTGAGGCAGCTGGCGTTCGTCGCAGGGCGTAGGTGGCTCCGCGTGGAAGCCGCCTGCTGCGGCTGATATGGGGCAGATATGCACTGGTGCATCACCGCCGCTGTCAGGCGGGGGGCTGCACATGGTGGCAGGCCGCCCCTTCCCCTTGCCCCTGTGGACGCCCCGGGTGCTCGCTCACATCTCCATGGATGCTCCAAATGATTGTATTATGATGCTTCCTGACCTCGTCTCATACAGTACAGCCCCTCCCTGCCGCCCCTCCCCCTCACTGGGCGACCCTGACGCCTCACCGCAGTCAGCCTGGGAAGCTGCTCCACGGCCGCCATCTGCTGAGTCAGCACGAGGATGTTGCTCGCCAGGACGCTCTTGAGCTCTGAGGGGCTGGCAGCAAGGATACTTGAGTCATAGGTCCGGTAGGCAAATTCAAGCGCTGTGACACCTTGCAAGCGCCTGCAAGTAATGTTGGAGGCGTCGTGGGGAGTCGGGAGGGTGGGCAGCGGCGGTCGCATGCTGCACGCTGGGGGGTGCGGCTGAGCATGGGCCAGGGCGCACGATCCCCCCAGCCCCTGCAGCCCTGAGTGCCGAGGGGCGGGTCGCTCGGCGGCAAGCGCGTGCCCTCGGCCGCCCCGTGTGCGGTTGCGGCCTCACCTGGCGGTGGCGGTGAGCTGATCAGGGTCGCAGCCGGAAGCCCCCTTATAGCAGCCGATGCTGAGAACATCGACGTAGCCGCCGTCGATCACGTCGCGCAGGCGCCTGCTTGACGCCCTCAGAGGGCCCAGGGTGCTCAAGCGGTTGCCAGCTGGCGCCAGCCAGGCAATAAGGACCTCCCAAGCGCCCGACGTGACGGGGACGCCGGGCGGTGGGGCCCGGGCCTGCTGCTGCCCCTGCCCCTGCCCCTGCTCCTGCTCCTGCTGCTGATAGTGCTGCTCCTGCTGCTGCTGCTGCTGCTCCTGCTGCCGCTGCTGCTGCTCTTGCTGCTGCTGCTGCTGCTCTGGCAGCGCTGGCAACATGGCCGCTAAGGCTTCTGCTACCAGGCGTGCTTCGTCCACCTCCATCACAAGAGCGAACTTATATTATCCAGAATGTCGTTGCAGCGACGAGTTTCGTCAGAATTGTACTGCACACGAGATTCACAGCCAATGCTCCCAAACCGGGTGTATATATCACAATCAGCAAATTCAGAGTCTGGAAATTGCTCTGCATCACAGGGAACAGAAACCGCGGCTCGACCTGATCGTATGCTGTGTCACTCATCGGCGGCGGGTGTGTGCTGCGCCTGTCGAAACTGCTGGGCCACCAATGACTATATGGGTGGTGGGCACATGCATAGGTGCACCGGCTTGAAAGAAGTTACACGTGGATCTGATATGTAGGATGTTACGGCGCAACTTCACGACAGCGCAAGCACAAGGCCTGGGTGTCTTGCCATGAGCGCCCTCGCAAACGCTGGCTGGACCCCGTGAGTATGAAACGCCAAAGTAACGCGCACCACCGGCGGTCCCCCGACCGCCGTCCCCTCGTCTCCCTGCGCCTGATCGAGTTGCTCCTCCCCACGGCACTGCCACTCCTCCCGCCACCTCAGCGGCGCCGCCATGTCCTCGAGCTCCTGCGGCGCTACCTTCGCCGTCGCCACCCGGTCATCTGGGTCGATCAGCCGCAGCGACAGCGCCCTGACCCGCCGCAGCTGCAGCAGCGCCAGCAGCAGCCGCGGCAGCACATCCGCGCAGGGCGGCAGCAGCGGCGCCTCGGGCGCGGCGTCCTCTACCAGGTTGTTCCAGTGGGGCCTGACCCAGCACTTCTGTGCGTGCAGCTCTTCCAGGCAGCCGCTCAGCGGGCTGTCCCCAAACACCCTCAGCACCCTGTCCACGCCTTCCACGACCCCGTCGAGGCGCACGCGCCGCAGGCTGCCCCACCGCGGCGCGACGCGGGTGAGCGCTGCGCGTGAATTCACGTCAATGCCTGCGACCGGAGAGAGCAGGGGGTCAGCGGCGATGCGCGGCACAGAAGGCGAGGCACGCGGCCGGGCCCTTCCGCGGATTCAAGGACCCCACCAGCCACTTTCCCATGCACATCTGCAAAGTGTGTGGCTGTCCTTGAAGCCTCAATGAACTGCCGTATGCAACAGAATAGGGACCGGCAGGCATCAAACGCGGCCGCGCCGCCAGACATCACCGTCGATATCCCATTTCAAGTGCAGCTCCAGCCCGCCAGCGCCCGCAGCTGCGTCGTCGTCCTCCGCAGCAGGCGCCGCCGCCTCGTCGTCCGGCCCGGCCGGGACGCACTCGATGGCGCCATCGCGCCCAAGCGGCAGGCGCAGGTGTGGCTCATCGGCCCCGGCGAATTGAGACGCCCTCATCCAAGTGGGTGCCCCCTCCACAGAGCTCTCATCGCCAAACTCGAGCAGCCTTAACCGCCGCAAGCCGCGCAGGGCGGGCCCCGGGCAGAACCCCGAGGTTATGCTCTCCACATAGATCTCCTCGAGGTTGGGCGCGATGCGGTGGAGGTCGCCGCGGACGTCCGCGTCGTCGTCATCCTCGTCGCGCGAGTACAGCGTGGAGACCCTCAGTACCCGCAGCCGCGGCAGCGGGGCCGGCGCCGGCGGCAGCGGCGGCGGCGGCGGCGACCAATCGCCCACCTCGTATTCGGGGCCGGGCCACGTCGGTCCCTCCAGAATGATCCCTCTTGCGATCTTCAGATCCTCGAGGTTTGGCAGGTTGAGTCCAACGTCCCGCAAGCAATCGGCGGCACGATGCGATGGGGAGTTGAACAGGCTTTCTGAGATGATCTCGCCGCGATCGTGAAACCTGGTTTGCGATGGGCGCGGCGGCAGGAACCGCGTGTGTACAGCGTGCCACCCGGGTGGCGTTTCAGCATTGCAAAGTCTGCAACACAGACCTTTCCATGGTGGCATGCGAGCGGCTGCCGCATGTCGTTTCAGGTTTATGGCGGCCATCTGGCGCCGCAACGCCGCCCCGAACGGCAACAGCCCACTCCTTGCGGAGCGCCGCGCGGTTGCCAGAGAGGCCGCCTGCTGCCACGCACGCACGCCGGCATGCATGCGCGAGCGACGCATATGCAGCACGAGAAGGGCAGCGGACGCTCACGGGTCAGACGTGTCCCCTAGCACGAGGGCAGTGACAGAAGTGAGCGCGTCCCCCGCAACGCCAGCGAGCATCCGCAGGTTCTTCACATCACTCTCGGCCAGCAGCTCCAGCCGCCGCTGCGCCAGGATCAAATTGGGGGGCAATGCGCGGGGCCCAGCGCAGGGGTCGTGGATAAAAGCTGTGCGGAAGCGCGCGGGGCCGCGGCCAAATCGAGATGTGGCGGCCGCGGGGCCCGCCGTGGGCGTGCGTTTACGGGGTTTGGGGAGGTGGCGTGCCTCGAGGTTGCAAGCGTCCGCGTCAGCGCTCCTGTGTGCGCATGTTCCCGAAGATACCGCCGTTCAAGGGCGCCGCCCACCAGCGCCGTGAGCCCAGCCAGCGCCGGCGGCGCGACGTCCCGGGGCCAGGCCACCAGCACCAGCGTCTTGAGCGACGTCGCCGTGGGCAGGAGCGGCCGGAAGGCGCGCGCGGCCTCGGGCCCGACCTCGAAGCGCAGCTTGAGCGTCTCTAGGCGGCCGACCAGCGGCGCCAACGGCGACGGGTCAAACGGCGGCGCGTCGTCGTCGTATTTGAGTGGCGTTGGCATCCAGATGCTCAGCTCACGCAGGCTCGCAAACGCGTCTGGGGGGGCGAGCGACAAGAGCCTCCGCTCCGCCGCGGAAGCCGCAGGCTGGGTGTAAGCGAGCGCGCCGACGGGCAGCAGGCGGACGCTGAAGACACACAGGTTGCCGCGGGCAGAGGCGACGCGGGTGATTTCTGAGATGAGCGGCGGGTGGCCTGGGGCGCCGTACACCTGGACGGGGGAGGCAGGTGGTTTGGCGCACAGCCGGTGAGGCAGCTGGCGTTCGTCGCAGGGCGTAGGTGGCTCCGCGTGGAAGCCGCCTGCTGCGGCTGATGTGTATGGTGCAGATATGCACTGCTTCATCACCGCCGCTGTCAGGCGGGGGGCTGCACATTGTGGCAGGCCGCTCCTCCCCTTGCCGCGGGGGCCGTCCCAGGTGCTCATGCAAGCTTGTCAATTTCTCCACGGTTGCTCTCAATCATTGTGACAGGAAGCTCCCTGGCCGCATCTGATAAAGACTTGCCCGTCTCTGCCGCCTCTCGCCCTCACTGGGCCACCCTGGCGCCTCACCGCGGTCAGCCTGGGAAGCTGCTCCACGGCCGCCATCTGCTGAGTCACCACGAGGATGTTGCTTCCCAGGATGCGCCAGCGCTCCGAGGGGCTGGCGTCTGTGTCAGAGTCATAGGTCTGGTAGTCAAACTTGAGCATTTTCGCTCCTTGCAAACGCCTGCATGTGATGTGTGGGGCGTCATGGGGAGTCGAGGGGGCGGGCGGCGGCACTTGCATGCTGCCCGCTGGGGGATGTGGCTGAGCATGGGCAGGGGCACACAATGTCCGCAGCCCCTGCAATCCCGAGCCGCACGCGCCGCCCACCACGCATGGCAAGCAGCACGGGCGCCCTTTGGAGCCCGCCCGGCCTCCTGGCTGCCGCGAGGCCGCACGGCGGACGGCGCGCGCCAGCGACCGCCGGGCTTGCAGCCGCGGCCTCACCGGGCGGTGGCAGTGAGCTCCTTGGGCTGGCAGCCGGAAGACCCCTGATAGCAGCTGACACTGACAGAATCTACGTAGCCGCCGTCTATCATGTCACGCAGGCGCCTGCATGACGCCCTCAGCGGGCCCAGAGTGCTCAAGCGGTCGCCGGCTGGCGCCAGCCAGGCGATCAGCACATCCAACGCGCCTGACATGTCTGGGACGCCGGGCGGTGGGGCATGGGCCTGCCGCTGCCGCCGCGGCCACTGCTGCTGCTGCTGCTGCTCCTGATCCTGCTGCTGCTGCTCCTGCTCCTGCTCCTGCTCCTGCTGCTGTGGTGGCACTGGTGGCAATGGCGGTGTTGATGGTGGTGCAGCGGGTGCGGGTGGCGGGAGGGCTGCTGAGTGCTGGCGCCCCCTGCGAGATGGCTACTGCTGCCAGATGTGCGTCGTCCTCAATGAAAAAAAGTCATTTTATATCGAAATGCCTCGACAGGGACGGATTTCATGTATAGATCTTCACCGATGCGTTCGAAGCAGATTGCCCACTTTGAAGGCGGGCTTATACATCAGTGCAGGGCATGCAGGTTGCTCTGCATTACAGGGACCCGCTGCTCAATCCGATAATCTGTCATGTGTGTCAATCAGCGGCGGCGGTTGCAGTGTTATACCATACCAAATGGCTGCGGACATGCAAAGCAGTGCGCAGTCTGAGTCCACGCTGGAACCGACTGAAGCCCAACAACTCAGCAGGCCTGGATTGCATGCACATGTCCCTGCCCGTAGTGCGTATGGCGTACCTCCAGCAGACGCCCATAGGTCAAACCCAATGGCACCAGCTCAGTCAATGAGTCAAAGCTACCACGCTGCCCCACACAGGGCGGGGGGAGGGGCGTTATGGCAAAGGTATGAGATGCATGCGCTCACATGGCCGTCACATGCCCGTCGGCTGGGGCTGACACCCAGGAGCGCCGCTAGCCCTCAGCACATAGATCGCCCGTCTGAGGAGGGCGGCCGCCTCCACTCCCCAGCTCGGCAGCGACGCTTCCTCGCCTTCCTCCAGCGACGTCAGGTCCAGGGTGCCGGTGACATCGCATCCCTCCAGCGCTGCTGATGTCAGGTCTGACCATGTGACATCGTACAGCCTCGGCTGCGCCGGTGCGCCGGGCCGCGCATGCCCGCCGCCGCCGCCACCTCCGCCGCCGCCCGCCGCCGCCGCCGCCGCCTCCGCGTTGCGCCGCGCCGCGC
>NW_014011159.1:0-8416 GCF_000611645.1 Monoraphidium neglectum
CACAATGCCTCCCGCCCCCCCAAAGCAGGCTGTTTGAGGACAAGGCGCGTGAGCTGCAGATCAGCGACCTGCCGGGCTTCTACTCATCAGACCTGTTCCGCGGCAGCTTCCGCCTCGACCAGGGCGCCCACACAATCGTGTACAGCGGGTGACGCTCCTATGGGTGACGCCGCCCACGGGTGACGCCGTCTGCGGGTGACGCCCGTCGCGGGTGACGCCGCCTGCGGGCGAAGCCGCCTGCTGGGTGCGCCCGGCGGGCGGGGACGGCCTTTGCTTGTTTTCGACCCTGTTGCGGCCCGCCGGCACGGCGCGGCGGCTCGTAGCTTTATACCGCGTTGCACGCGCAGCTGCTTAGGTGGTGTTGTCATGCGCTCGGGCCGCTTGAATCCGCCGTTCCCTCCCGCGCGCGTTCTCTTCTTGCCCCTGCCTATGTGCGTGTCTGGTCGGTTTAGGCTTTACTGGGTTGGGTGTCATGTCACCCCAGCCGCACTACAGGCAACACGCAACGAATGTAACTTGCACATAGTCATCAGGCAGGACGAGCTGCCGGGTCACACGGGCAGCCATCCCCAAACGCAACCCCAAAGTGCACCCAGTCCAGCGACCCGCGCTCTGTGCAGGGCACGAACTAGAAGGCGGGCCGCCCCGGCCTGCTCTGCGGGGCGCCGCCCCCGCGCCCCGTACGCCACGCTTTCGGGCCCGCCCGCCCCGCCCTGCTCGTCAGCCTGGGCCGCGCGCTGACGCACATCTCGATCTGCTGGAACGAGCGCCGCCCCCGGCTGGCGCGCCCTCCAGCCGGAAGACTGCGAAGCAGGCAGGGCAGGCTTTGGCCTCCCGAGGCCACAGCCTCCACAGAGCGGCGCGGGCACCACACCGCCGGCCTGGCGCTGCCTCAGGGAGCTCAGATCTGAGACAAGCGCGAGGGCCCTCTGTGACGGCTGCCGCGTCCCGCCCCCGGAAAAACAGGCTGTGCCTGCAGCACCCAGCAGTGCAGCTAGGGAAAAGCAGAGGTGATTACTCAAGGGCTCACGGCCCATCGCCCCGCCGCCTGGCGGGGCTTTTGACATGCATGTGTTGCCGTTTGCGGCGGCACAGGGCAGCTGCTGTGTGCGTTGGTGGGTTGTGGCTGTGGCAAGAGTGCGGTAAAATAGTAATATGATATAAGATAATTGATATATCAGTGCACATGGGGGTCAAAAAAGCGCCCGATTTCGTGGCAATACTGTTCCCCAAAAGAGCCGCCCATGCATTAAGTGCAGTGCAGGCGCCACCTCGGGCGAGGGCTCGAAACACGCACGCCCCCGATGCAGCAGCACCGCGCGAGTGCGCGTGCGCACGCATCCGAGCCCGACTAGGGTGGTACGTAGCGCGCAGGGCGCGGCAGTGGCCGACACCTCGCCGCGACGCGCGCGCCGGGCCGGCACCCTCTCGAGCGGCCGCAGAGGCCGCGATTGCCCTGCATGTTTCTGGCGCCCGTTGAGGCGGCCCCCCCAGGTGTGGGTCAGCGCTGGCCGCTTCAATAATCAAAGGCGCACGCGCGCGCAGTGCGTCAGTTCGAGTGCCGCGGCGGCCGCCGGGCGCAATCCGATCCGCAAGTGCTGTGGTGCTGTTTCCCTAATCCCCTCACATGGTGGCTCGCGAAAATCAGGGCGTCGCCGCTAGCCGGCTTGCCGCCCGTTCAACTTCCAGGAAGAACCAAATGCGCCCCATCCCTCGAGCGAGACACGAAAGGCGAGCAACGGCGGGCCGCGGTGGCGGCCGCCGGCGTTTGCATGGCCCAGAAAACTTGTCGGGCCGCGAGCCCGGCCGGCGCGCGGCGGGACCCGGCGAGGCGCCTTGTTGCCGGGGGCTCGGGCGCGGCTCTCCGGTCCTGCTGGAGAGCCGCAGCGCGGCACGACGGATGTGCGGGCGATTTCTGCGTGGTGCATGTGTGGCTGCTCTGCCTGTGGCGTAAATCATGCAGATGCCCGCTGGCTTGCGGGAATTGTAAGCAGCGGGAACATGCGGCATAAAAACCTCACAGCACACATGTCGATATGAGTGGCAGGGCGAGGCCTGCGCTGGCGGGCCCGAATTCGGCCCTTGCATGGCCTGAGAAGGCGCGGCTGGGCGGGGCTGTACGGCATCGATGGAAACAGGCCATGCCCTGCCATCATGCTGGCGTGCTGGTCGCATCCTGCGCGCTGCCTGCGTGGCAGAGGACATGCTTACGGGTGCCTGCGACTGGACGGCGGCGGCGGCCGCTGCGCGCACCCATCAGCGGCGGGCGTTTGCGCCGCCGACGGGCGGCGGCGCTTGGTTGGCGCGGCCGACGGCGGCCGCGCTGCGCCGTGGGCCTGGCCGTCAGCGGCCACGCAGCCGGCCAGCACGCGGGTCCGCGTGTGCTGTTCTCTCGGCGGCGGCCGCGCCGCTGATTGCTGGTTTTTGGTGCGGGCGGCAGGCGCGGTTGACGGCGTATGCATTGCTGCGGCCGGGGCTGATTCGGGCGTCTGGCGCGAGCACGGCTCAAGGGGTCATGTGTAAAAGAGGAGCGCCCCAAGGCAGCGCCCTCCTGCGCCAATCCCCCTGCATGCAAGTGCAGCTGCAAGAGGAATCAACATGATGACGAAAACCCTGAATTCCCATCGCGCGGCCTGGAGTGTTCGTGCAGTGTACGCAAGTGTGGCGCCTGGCGCCGCCGCACGCGCGAAGCTTCCTGGTCAAGGGGCGCGCGCGGCGCCGGCGACGCCAAGGGAGGAGGCCGAGCGCGGCGCCCGCGCGTGTGGCGGCGCTCGGCCTGCTACTCACATAAGCGGTGCGAGAAGATTTGGCCGAAGCGCGCACGAGTCAAGTCAGATCTTGTGCCCCCTGGCGGCGCGGCCGGGGCCGTGCGATTCGCGCTAACAGGAGGCAAACAGATGAGAGGCAAGAGGATATGACAGTAGGTGCAAGCTGGCAACGGCAGCTACGCCTGCCAAAAAGCATGCATGTGCCGCGGGACGCGGTGGCGGAGGTGCGGGCGCTGAGCTGCGAGCGCGGTCTTTGGGGCGCCACCCACAGGCGCGCCGGGCGGGTGCGCATCCCGCGTGAGGCGGGCGCCTGCCCTGTGCACGCGGCGCGCTCCTCAAAACGCACCCCATCCGTAGCGCCGGCGCCGCGCGGATGCGCATCGGGCCGCCTCAGGTGCGCGGGTGGGATCGCGTGTGGCGCCGGTCCGGTGGGGCCAGCAGTCCGGCATTAGCCCTGGGCAGGGTGCGTGCCAGCCCGCCCGCGCAGTGATGTGATAGCGCTGGTTGGGCCGTTGCATGTGGCTGCTGTGCACTATCTAGAGTAGTCTGATGCATGTGCAGTCACGGATGTGTTGGTGAGAGGGTTGACGGGCCGTGGCCTTGAACCCTGACGCTCCATGCGCATGCACCCGACTTGACCTGGATCTGCTGACTGGGCGCGAAAGCCCCGGTGAAGGGCGTCATAAAGATAGGGCGACGCAGCAGGGGGTGCACCCTCGTCGCGCCGATGCAGCCCCGCCCGCCATCGGCCGGGAGCCTGTGAGACGGCGCGCATGAGGGAGGAGGACGCCTGATGCCGCATGAACATCGCCGGCACACCGCCACCACTGACGCCGGCGCTGCAGTGGCGGCAGCTCGCCAGCGGCCGGCCCTCAAGCGGCGGCCTCGAAATGACATCACATCGCTGGACTGTGCTGGTCTATATTGAGTGGACTGCCTGGACTGGACTGGGCTGAACTGGACTGGACTGGACAACATGTCAGCCTTTGGCGTGGTCTCTAGCTGCCTGACGGCGAGTTGTAGGGCTGAGACGCCGCGGGTACGTACTGGCCTGGCACAAATTGGCCGGGCACTGCGGGCGGGGGCGACACAGCGAGGGAGCAATGCAGGGGTCTGGGATTCGAGCGAGCTGCCAGGCCGCCGCCACGGCACGCGGGGCGGCCGCTGCTGCGGCTGCCTTTCCCGCAGGGCTCTCGGCGCAACCGCAGCCGGCCGGGGCGGCGCCGGCACGCAGCACTTCCAGGCTGCAGCAGGCCGCAGCAGGCGGGGCACAATCGACGAGGCAACTGGCCCCCGGCCCAGCCAAGGCGCGCGCTTCGGGGGCGGGCGTCCTCCCATCCCCCTCCCCCCCGCCTCCACTCGCGGCTGCACCTGGGTTCGAGTCTACAGTGCTTGGGTGGACAGGCGCGCCGACGTAATTCCACATGGAGGGTGTCATGGGGTCCGGGGGCCCGCTAGCCGCCACTGGTGGCCCCCACTGCTGCAGTGGCGCGTACACCTGTTGCTGCTGCTCCTGCTGCTGCTGCTGCTGCTGCTGCGGCGGCGGCGGCGAGAGATACACAGGCCCCTGCTGGCTGTATCCCGCCAGGTAGAGCCCCTGCGGCACCTGCTCCTGCTGCTGCTGCTGCTGTTGCTGCGGTTGCAGGTGAGCCGGCTGCGACTGCTGCACCTGCGCCACCGAGACCTGCGCATGCACGGCACGGCCGCCAGATGCGCCGGCCATGGCCGCTGGGTCCATCACGTAGTAAGGCATAGGTACTGCCGCGCCGCTGTACTGCACACCGCCGTACTGCCCGCCGCCGTACTGCCCACCGCCGTAGTGCCCCGCAAGCGGCACGCCGGCGGCGACGGCGGCGCCGCCGTACTGAGGGTATAGCTCCTGGGGCGCCACGATGAAAGTGCCGGCCGGCGCGGGCGGCGCGGCGCGCAGGCTGACACCTAGATGACGAGGGGCCGACGGGCGTGGAGGGGCGGCTTTCGGTGTCGACCCCAAAACGGGTCCGACAGTGCTCTGCACATGCAATCTAAGATGTGCCCTGCCGCCGCCATGCCGCATGCGCGCGGGCCGGCTGAACGTGATGGGTTTGTGTGCAAGCTCGCCGCTGGGGCGCGGGGCAGCGGGTGGCCTGCTCACCTTGGAAAGCCTGGGCAAGCTCGTCTGCTGAGACCGCGGCCGGCGGGCCTACCTGCGCCACCACCACCTGCCCGGGCACGCGCCCGTAGCCCGCCGGCGCCGCCACGCCGAACGCCGCGCCCGGCCCGCCGGCGCCGCCGAGCCCGAGCGCCGCCCAGCGCCGCCGCAGCGCGGCCTGGCTTGCTTGGTATTGCGCCGCCTGCGCCGCCTGCAGCAGGTCGTGCTTGGTGCTGGCGAACACCTCTATGTAGCGCGCCCCCATGCGATCCTTGTGCTTCAGCATCGCGGCCGCGGCCGCCGCCTCGTCGACGACCTCCACATACGCCTCGCCCGTCGGCCGCCCGTCCGCGGTGAACGTGAACACGACCGCGCCCGCGCCGGGGGCGGCGAGGGGGATCGGGGATAAGAACGCTTCGACGTCGTCGGCGGTGGCAGCGAAGGGCAGGCCGCGCAGGTGGAGGCAGTGGCCGCGCGGCGCCAGCTCCTCCAGGATTTTTCGGACGGCCTCCAGGTCCGGCATGGCCGCATCGAATATCCTGGGGGCAGGGGCCACAGTGCGCACGCATGGCGTCAGCGAGCGGGCGGCCTGGGCGCGCGGCGCCGCGCGCTGGTTGCGCCTTGGCTGCGGAGCCCAGCCTCTCCCTTTGCATCGCAGGGGGAGTGGTGCGGCCCTGCTGCATGGGCCAGGCCGTGCGAGCGACGCGGGCGCGCGCGCCCCACTGCGTCAAGCGCGCGCCTCACTCTATGTATCTGTGCCCGATGTGGCGCTTATCCAGCTGCTGCCGCGCCGAGGCCGCCTCCTCCGCCGAGGGGAGGACGACGTAGCACTCGCCTGTGCTGCGCCCTGCAGTATGCAAGGGCGTGCGGCGGCGCGGAGCGCCGGGTTTATGTGCCTCACCGTGCTGTCATATTTGCAAATTACATGCGTAGACCAAGCCAGATACCACGGCGGCCTTTTCGCTTGGCAACGATTTCACAACGGAGCATTGTGGCTGGTGGGCGCGGGCGACAGTGCCGCCCAGCCAGCTGCCTCAAACCCACGGCGCCCACCGTTCCGTCGGCAGATGTAGACCTCGAGCGGCTGGCGCACGCCCTCTGCCTGAGCAAAGAATTCAAGAATGCTGGCCTCCTGGGCCGCGAACGGAATGCCGCGCAGCCTGAGCACCGCTGGCCGCGGCGACGGTGGCGCTTCGGCCGCGGCGGCCGCCTCGTGCACGCGAGGAGTTCTAACAGGAGACTTTGATTGGTAATCCTGCTCGAACGGCGCGCTCAACTGGTCCGCCGTTCTGGGAGCGAGATCGGCCATCGTCCTACGCCGCCTCTTTCACGAATGCCGCTTTTTCACTGTTCAGATGTCACTTGCACCAGCATGCTGCGTCACGCACCCGCTGCAACGCCGCTACAACCGCTCCAGTGATCGCCGCGGGCCAACCTTTGCGGGCGATCACTGAGGGCAGACCTGCAGCCCGGGTGGCCCTGAATGCCTCCGCAAATTATACAGTCGTGAATATCATCACTCTAGCCGTGCAACCGTGAAGACACCCTTGTGCGTGGAACCTAAATGACGCATGGTCGTCGCTAAAACAAAACGGGTGGCCCAACCAGCAAATGAAGGAAGAAGTGGACTGAAGAGAGCTCGTGCCGTGCCCAGACTATACCGTTGACTCCCCAAATTGTCACTTGCTCGTCACCAGTTGCGTCAAGCCATCCAGTTACGCCAGGCACCTGCACCCCGCCGCAGCCACACAGACGCAAATGCGCTGGCCTATACCGCCCTGAGTGTTCAAACAAGCTCGATTGGAGGCCCCGCACCCTGTGGCGCGGCCGTCAGGACTCCCAACCGCTCGCAACCGCCTCGCGCACCGCTGCGCTGTTGCTGCGTCGTGAGGCATCAGCCCCCTCTCCGGAACTCGGGGGCCGCAGCCACAGGAGCGGTGCCGCCATGCGGGCACGACACTCCCTGCGGCCCCTAGTCTGCATGTTGATACACCGCCCCAGGACTGGCAGCCGGTGATTGTCCAGTGCTGCAGTGCGTCTGCGGGCATGTGGCGGCTGCTGCGCCTGCGAACGCCCGACGCTTCACGCTCTCTTACACAGCCGCCTGCGACGAAAGTGAAACTTCATACGGGCCAGCATGTGTGGAAGCAAAGAGGTCAACTCAAGCCTGCTGGGTGCGCTGGCATGAGGTGTTGCCTCGACACCCCAAGCTGCGCCGACACGCTGACAGCCGCCTCATCAACAACCATGCCGCCCTCCCCACAGCAGCGCGACGCAGAGCGCAGGGGGCCCCCCAGCACACAGGTCGCTGCGGCGCGCCCCCGCGGACGCCTGAGCGTCAGGGGCACCCCGCCCTTGTCACCGCCCCCGTCGCTGCGCCTGCCAGTGCCTCTCCAGCTTCCTCGGGCTCGTCCTCCTCCTGTCCGCTGTCATTTGGCTCCTCTCCCTCTTCCAACGGGTCGTGCTGCACTGCAGACAGCAAGACGGCCAGCGCCTTGCGCACTGCCTCCTCGAATTCCGGCGCCGCGGCCTCCACCCGCCCCCGCAGCGCGCCCGCTTCCGCGCGGAAGCGCGACGCGCGGGCGCCGAGCGCCCCGCAGCGCGCGCGTAGCGCCTGGTGGGGGGGCAGGGGCACGCGGATCAGAGGGTGCCGCGGCTCGCGTGTGCGCTTGGGCGGCTGCGGGACAGGCTTGGCGCACCTCATCCTCTGCTGCTGCGGCCCCGAAAATGGGCCAGGCGCAGCGCTGCCAGGCAGGCGGCCCCCATGCACTGCTGATGCATGTGGCCGGGCTCGCGCAGAGGAGAGCGCTGGTTCCCAGGTCTCCCCTCAAAACAACCAGATTTCCCCGCCATCGCCGCACCTGGATGCCTGCGCTGCTCTCGTTCGCAGCCGCCGCCGCCGACGCCTCGGCCGCCGCCGCGCGCGCCTCCGCCTCATCGGCCCGAGCACGCGCCCAGCCGGCGGCCGCGTCCGCCGCGCCGCGCGCCCGCTCGAGCTCGGACCGCTCTTCGTCCCAGGCCGCGCGCGCCTGGGCCGCCTGCTGCGCCGCGCCCTCGGCCGCCGCAGACAGACTGCGCGGGGCAGCAGGGCAGAGTCACGCGCGGCGTGATTCGCAGTCATCGTGTCTCTTGCGTCGCGCCAGGCAAGCATGGCGCATCTCGCTTGCGTTGTGCAACAGACCTTTGCGCATGTCAATCCCCGGCCCCATCACAGGCGCTCGCGCACACCAAGCCTCTGCACGAGCCGCACCTGGCAGCTCGCTGCTCCGCCTCCGCGGCCGTGGCTTCCGCTCGCAGCAGCTCCTCTTGCAGCCGGCCCGCCTCCTCCCGCACGGCCGCCACCGCCACCTGGGCGCCCTCTGCCGCTGCGCGCGCCTCCGCGGCCGACGCGCCGGCGGCCCCGGCTTCGGAGCGCGCGCCCAACGCATCGGCTCGGAGGCGCTCAGACTCGGACTCGTGCCGCGCCGCCCGCTGCTCCGCCTCCAACAGCCGCCGCTCGAGTTCCTCCGCCCGCGCG
>NW_014011159.1:8727-9443 GCF_000611645.1 Monoraphidium neglectum
CCCGCCGCCGCTGCGCGCGCGTCCGCCTCCGCTGCGCGCGCATCCGCACCCGCTGCCCGCGCGTCCGCCGCCGCGCGTGCCTCCGCCTCGCGCGCGGCGTCCGCCACGGCGGCGTCGGCGCGGCGGCACTGCTCGTCCCGCTCGCCTTGTGCCGAAAGCAGCGCCTCCCCGGCCCGCGCCTTTGCTGCTTTCAATTCCGACAGCTCCCTCTGCAGCTCCGCCTCCCGCGCCAGCCCGGCGCGCAGCTGCTCGGCGGCTTCCTCGCACTGGCTCGCGGCGGCGGCCGCCACCGCTTGGTGCCTCTCCAGCTGCTGCTGGGCGGCCTCGAGGGCGGCCCTCGACTCGTCCGCTTCACGCCTCAGAGCACCTGCCCCCTCATCAGCGGCCGCCCCTGCACTATCCTCAAGCACCTCCCCCTCCTCCGCCTCCGCATCCCCCCCGCCCCGCGGCCGCGCGCCCTCCGCCGCGTTCAACGCCGCCCGCAGCCGCGCCGATTCCGCGCGTACGGCTTCCAAGTCGTCCCGCAGCTTCCCCTCGGCTTCCCGCCCGGCGGCCAGCGCGGACGCCAGCGCAGCGGCGGCGTCCGCTGGTTCTACGCCATCCGCGCGTACAAAGAGCGCCCCACCCGCCGCAGCAAACGGCAGCTGCCCAAGAGCTTCCCGCAGGATCGCCTCGGATCTCGTCCTGGCCGACCGCTCGGCTTCCAGCGCCGCTTG
>NW_014011158.1:0-8072 GCF_000611645.1 Monoraphidium neglectum
CTCCCCGCCACCGCCGCCGCCGCTCCGCCCGCCGTCGCCCGCCGGCGGCGCGGCGCCCGCGACGCGCGCCTTGAGCGCGAACACGCCCTGCCGCAGCCGCACCACTCCCTGGTCGGCGCTGCAGGCGCTGGATATAGCGCTACGCGCCGCCTTCATGTCCGGCCAGCTGGACACCTGGCCGCGACGCTCCATCTCCTCGTAGATCTCCCCGACCGACATGCCGTTTGCATCGGACCTGTCGACCAGAACCTCGAACATCATGCGCTTGGCCGTGCCCGGCTTGATGCGGCGCGCCATTTCCTCGACGCTCTCCACGTCATCGGCCGGCGCGGGCGCGGCGCACTGCTGCTGCTGCTGCTGCTGCTGCTGCTGCTGCTGCTGCGACTGCTGCGGATGCACCAGCTGGTTCTGCACCTGCTGCGGGCCCGCCGCCGCCGCCGCGACCGCGCCGTCGCCGCAGGTCGCGCCCGCGGCCTCGTAGGCCGCAAGCGTCGCCTCGGAGCGCCCCGCTGGCATCGCGCGCGCGAGCTTAGTCACCACCTCCTGCAGGTTGAGGGTCGACCCGCAGATCTGGCGGTGCAGCGCGTCCGGCGCCATCGCGCCCAGCGACGCCAGCGGGCCCGCGACGGGGTGGCCCCGCAGCTCCGTCAGGGCGGCCTGCAGCACGAGGACCTGCTGCAGCGTCGGCGGCGCGGCGCGCGCGGGGCCGGGCGGCGTGATGAGCAGCGATGGGGCCGCCGCTAGGCGCGCTGCTGCGGATCGCGGGTGCTGTTCGCTCGGCGTGGCCACCGCCGTGGGCCCGCCACCGCACGGCGGAGTTGGCCAGATGGCCTTATAGCACGGGGCGCGGGTGTATAAGGGTAACCTATGACCTCTGCAAGCCCCTGGAGACCGCGCCACCCAACAAGGGCCACCGCGCGAGGCACAGACGACTGTCGTGCTTACCTGGCCGCTACTAGGGGCCGAGTCCATTTTTGAGCTCCCTCGCGAAACCTCACAGGGCACAGGGCAAGCTCAGACAAGCTGCCTGCTCTGCATTTCACCGCTTGAAGTTGGGCACTGACACCCCCGAGCCAAGGCGGCTGCGCCTTACGCTTAGCGTTTGGTGAACCTTTCTATCAGATAAAAATGCTCGCATCAGCCGTGATCAAGGCGACACCGATGATCTGCTGCAGTGTGTCTGGTCTATCGCAGAAGGTCGGCCAATCACAATTGATCCGCCATAATGTCATAGGTTTACACACAGCTGCGAGGCAGAACGTTAGCCATACCCGAAAGTGACACTCCCGGGATTGGCACACTATCAGTGTAGCACACGAACCTCAATACCGGTATGTGTATAGTACGCCATGCCACCAACAAAACGATGGTGTTAATATCCAATCCCCATGGCGCGGCGTGAGTGGAATCAGTGCAATGCAGTTCCTCGGTTGTGCCGGTCGCCAAAAACTGCCATGCATGGTGGTCACACCAGGTTGCAGTTCACAGCAGCGGCGGCTGGTTGCATGCACATGGCAGGCCACATGAAGTGGGGTGCAGCAATTGTACTGATTTGATCCATACCTCTGGTTCTGTACCATGAAGCCCCCAAAGTCCTGCAGAGTAAACTGTGGCCCGGTCGCCCTGCACAAGAGGGACGTGGCTTGCAGCTGTGCGACCTCCCCACATCTCAAACTGCCGTCCAGTAGTTCCAAGGAAAAATAGCTGTTCTTGTAGGTGGTTCTCGCATGTCTCGATTGCGTTGCTGGATACACATGGTGGCATTGCGTCCAGCTGCAGGTTATCTGCTGTAGGACCACAGCAATTATTTGCCGTGGGACCACAGCAAACAACGCCCAGCCCTTTGCAGGCGTCAAAAGCTTCCACTGCTCGTGCTGCCAGGCTACTGCACCACTCAAAAAATAGCTCCTTTGCAACAAACATACAGAAAGAAAGGCACGCCTGATACCCTCAACACATCAACACAAATCCTGACTGGCACCGCTGCATAGAAGGGGGCATGCGATTGCAGCGCCCCCCCTTCAACTCATCGCCAGTAGGAGCGCCAGCGACCTGCACCCTTGCCACGTACCACAAACATGCCATTGCCATGAGCACTGCACGCCAACAAGCCTTTCCTCCAATTGGCCTACAGGCCTCGAGGACATGAATGCCGCCTCACAAAGCAAGGGCGGCCGCCGTCAAAGCAATGGCCGTAGCCGAGACCGCCAACCTGAGACTGGTCGGACCGGGCGCCCCAGCGTTGGACGCGACCGCCGCTGCAGGTGCTGCGCCTGTCGGGCTCGACGAGCGGTTTGCAGAGCCGGGTGCGGCGCTCGCAACAACCAAGGCGCCTCCGCCGGCGGCCTGCGAAGCCTGCGTCGTGCCGTCCCCACTGCCGCGCGTCACCGCGTCCGGCGCCGCCTGGCCCCTTTGCGCCGCCACCGCCGGCGCGTCGGCCTGTGCGACAGCAGCGGCCGGCGCGGCAGCTGCAGCCTCGAGGTCCAGCGCCTCAATCCCGGGGCATGTCAGCGCCCCCGACCGGCTGCCGCTGCTGCCGCCGCCGCTGCTGCTGCTGCTCCCGCCGCCGGCCGCCCCCCAGCTGCAGCCCTGAAACTTGACCACCGCCGCGCGATTGAGGTCCCGCACCAGCTGCACTGGCCCAGATGGGGCGGCCGAGGCGGCGGCAGCGGCGGCGCCCTCCTGAGGCGGGAAGAAGTCCAGGAAAAGCACGTTGACGCCCGGCGGCCCCGCCGGCGCGCCGCACGCCTCCGCTGTTTCCCGCAGCGTGGCCGCGAGGTGGCCGTAGTCGTTGGTGGCGTTGGCGAGCAGCGGCAGCTGGCAGGTTGACACATCAACGCCGGGGAGGCACTGTTGGGGGCCGGGAGGTGGGGGTACAGGGAGCGAGCGGGGTGGATTCAACAGGGTGAAATGCTGGTTGCCTCCAAGCTCTGCAGGCGTCACACGTGCGGCTCTGGCACCAGCCCAGCCTCTTCTCACTCGTGGCAGCACAGCAGCACAGGAGTAATGGGTGCAAGGGTGGCCGCCACGTTCAAACAAACTGCTCACCTGCCAGTCGCCCGAGCCGAAGGAGAAGGACCGGAACGGCACGTCTGCGCCGCACCGCGCGCCCTGCGACCCCCACGCGCCGCTCGAGAACCTGGCCAGCAGCTGCCGGGACACCTCGTCGCGCGTCGCGGCCGCGCGGGCGGGGTCCGTCGCGTACAGCCGGTCCGACGACGCCTCGCCCCAGGCCTTGAGCCAGACGCCGCGCGAGCTCGTCGCCGCGCCGCCACCGCCCCACTGCGGGGCGTCAAAGACGACGACCGCCTTCCCTCGGACGTCCGACATGAGGGTGTCCCGGCCGACCGCCTCGGATCGCACGAATGGCCCCAGCGGCGACGCCGCCATGAGCGACATGACCTGGTCCCGCATGGAAGCTGCCACATCAGCGTTGTCCTTCTGCCCGTTGTCGTCAAAGTGCAGCACTAAGGTCTCCCCAGGGTGGGCCGCCAGCCAGCCGCCCAGCTGATCAAAGAGCACCGCCGGCGTCGTGCGCGCGTTGGCGCAGAGGCCGTGGCCGAAAATCACGCGGCCGGCCCTGAGGTCCGCATCAATGTTGAGGACGCGCGCCCCCGCCGCGAGCTGCGAGAGCACCGGGGCCGCTTGGTTCGAGAACTGCCGCCGCAGCGGGCAGGCGAGCTCGCTGGCGATGGCGAGGCTGTTGTGGGTGCCCAGCCAGGTCGCGCTGCGGACGGGGACGCCGCAGAGGCCCGGGACGCCGTTGCATGCGGCTGCGGGGCGCATGCAGACGGCATGGGGGCGTGGGGTGGCGTGATCAGTGACAAGCGGCCTGTTTGGCGTGATCAGTGACAAGCGGCCTGGTGGGTGGCTGCAGTTGCAGTATGGTGGCAACCTGAGTTACTGCCGGAGATGGGCACATGTTGCTGGGTTATGATGCAGGCGGTTTTGAGCCAATTATGCCCCTGTTCTTGCACTCACATGGGTCATCCGCCGCAACCGCAGCCTGCAGTTGGCCAGCAATTAGGAGCAACACCACAGCAAGCGCATGGCGTGACCACGCCATGACTGCCGACGGGCTGGCCTGATGCAAAACGCACCCGTGGATGGCTCAGCTGCGCGCGTACAAGCATGCGTGCAAGTGGGGGGGCCATTGAAGATGGCACATACTGAGCTGCTGATGACACGAGGCACCCTGCTCTCCAGCCATTGAACACATGCAAAACCATGTATACAGGCCCAGACTAAACTGCAACTGAGTCACGTTGTGGTGCAGCATTGCATGCATATGGGCCTGTTCCACGGGCCCAGCTGCAGCAGCACAAAGCGGCGACCTGCCCGAGCGCCGTCAGGCGCAGCGCGTATGTTCTGCAACCGATACACGTTGCCATGCAGATAAAAGCTACCGTGAAATGCCTAGGCACGCACGGTAGCTGTGACTGAGAGGTGCTCGCGTCCCGACCTTTGCTTGGATTCAAGCGATGTTGCGGTGATTGTGAGGCACACGCGGATGCCTCGGAGCTACATAATCAAGCAAAATGCGAATTTAGAATCAAACCATCACACCAGAGGGTTGGCCGTCACACGGTCCGAGCGCCCTTGGTTCCTGCGGCAGCTGCTGCTCCAACCGCCCGGCTCCACTGGTCTGCAGCAGCGGGACCCAAGCTCGGCGCTCAAGACACGACAGGAGGCTTATGATATGTAGCGTAGTTAGACGTTACTGCAGAGCCACCATGAGCAATCAATGGAGGATCGAGACACGTTGGCACTGACAATTACAGCGAGTGCCTCATATCAAGGGTGAAGAGTGATCGCAATCGCCTGCTCATGAAGCAGCGACCACCAAAGGCCGCCCCACCGCGCGCGCGCCGGCAAGAGCACCTACACGCCCAACCCCAGCGCCAGCGCTGACGCCGGCGACGCCGATCACGGCGCCATCCCGGCGGCGCGTGGTCAGCCAGTGCAGGACGGGAGCCTGGAAGACCAGGAACGCCAGCACCGCCGTCGCCAGGGACTCCTGCATAATATTACAAAAAGACCAAAATGGCGGCGGCGTGCGGGTGCGTGCGAGTTCAGGGGCAACCTTTCGGCAGACAGGGGCTCAGGCGTGCAGGTGCAGTGACGTCACCCCCGTCAGCGATACGTTCAAGGGTGAGTTTGTACGAAGCATACGGCTCGGACGCCACTCGAGGAGACCTGCGGGACAAATGCACATCCGCCGTGACCCACGCAGATAAGCACGCGTCACGGCGCCGCACGTCGGGACACTTTACAATGGTAGCCAGCCGCCCACCTCAGGGACGTGGTAGATCTTGGCGGTGAAAAACATGTCGGCGGCTGTCAGCAGCGTCAGCAGCAGCGCCGCCACCAGGACCAGCGTCAGCCCCACCTCGCGCGCCGTCACGGCGCCGCGCCGCACGTGGCGCGCGGCGTCAGAGGCGATGCAGACGATCTTTGGCGGGAGGGCGGGAGAAAGGCGATGCAGGCGTGCAGGGCATGGGTCAGAACGGGCCAGTGGATGCATACACAGGTTCTTGCTGATGCCGCAGAGACATGCATGGTCAAAGTTGCATGATGTGTGGAGCAGACAGGTGGTGGGTTCGCGTGGCGGGCCAGGGCGCCGCGGTGTGCCGCAGGCCCACCTCTGCGTGGAGGCAGATGAGGATGGTGGCGCCAAGGAATATGTGGTCGCTCACGATGTGCACAGTCAGCAGCTTGGACTGCGGTTGCACGCATTTCAGATTGAAAGCGGCCGAGGGCGGGCGTCGCGCAGCCGAGATGGGGGCTTCAGATTCGTTGGCATGGTTGCACATAGCGCGCTTGCCAACATGCGTAGGAACCCGTCAACAACACACGCATGCGTGCAGGCGCTCTCTGTCTGTCTCTCTTCCTCTCTGTCTCCGTCTATCTCTTCCACTCACTCAGACATACACGCACACGCGCGAGAGCATGCGCTTACACACACGCGCGCACACACACACACACACACACAAGCGCAGGCTGATGCACCACCCCGTCCCATGCTGATGCATCCGCGCACACAAGCGCGCGCACCTCTAGCGCGCGGTAGTGCAGCAGGTAGACCACGCCTCGCGCCAGAGCAATTGCTGCATACAGCAGCAAGCAGTCCCACGCCAGCGTCGCCTGCAAACGTTGGTGCTGCTGCTGCTGCTGCTGCTGCTGCTGCTGCTGCTGCTGCTGCTGCTGCTGCTGCTGCTGCTGCTGCTGCTGCTGCTGCTGCTGCTGCTGCTGCTGCTGCTGCTGCTGCTGCTGCTGCTGCTGCCGCCCAGCCCTGGCAGCCGGCCGCGCGCGTATGCCGCCGCTGCCCCACCAATTCGTGGTGACCCAGATGCGCGCGAACAGGACGGCAAACGGCAGCGCTTGGCCGAAGGGCCGGAACACAGCAGAGTCGAACCAGAGCATCAGGTGATAAGCCTTCTTATGGCCAAACGGGAGGCCCTCGTGCAGCCAGACGCCCGCCAGGACGCACGCCCACCACGCCAGCAGCGGCAGCGAGAGCAGCGCCCAGAAAGCGGCCTCAGACTCGATCCGCAGCACCTGCTGCTGCGGCGCCCAGCGGGCCTGCCGGGCCGGGGCGCGCGGCTGCTGGGGCGGCTGCTGAGGTGGCGGCGGTGCTGATGCACCGTTGCCCGGCTGCGGCCGGGCGCGAAGCGCCTGGACGTCTGCTGATGCGGCTGTCGGTGCTGCTGCGGCGCCGTCCATACCTGCCGTGGAACTGTCTGGAGCAGCACACAACGTCCGCACGTGAGCCAAAGCGGAGTGATGATGGAGAGGATATCGATAGCCGTGTCTAACGCGCTCGGGCGCTCTGCTCGACCCGCCGCAAAAGAATCGGCCGGCCGCCGCCGCGCGCTGGATTGCGCGCGGTTGAGGCTTCCGGCGTCACGTGCAGGCGGTCCTGCCCGCTGCGCCTTGCTGGCTGCGGCTGCACGGCGCTGCCCTGGGGGCCGTGCCTAGCGCTCGTGGCGCGGCTGCAGCAGAAAGAAGTAGAGGAGCAGGAGCAGCAGCGCGCCGTTGACTGCCAGCACTGGCACAACGTACCTGAGGCGCATGCGACGGAGGGGCACACCCATGTTGGAGTAGCGCTGAGCAGGACAGCACGGCTGGAGCAAGCTCCAATGCATGCGGAGCAGCAGCACAGCGACGGTCTCAGGTCTATGCGTCCTGCGCCTCGTGCGCCCACGTACTGTGCGTATCAGTAGAACTCGCTCCACACGTGTTGCCAATCCACGCCCCAAGAAGACGCGACAGGAGGCTGCCGCCCGTGATCCGCGCTTGGCAGCAGTTGATCGCCAAGCTCCTCGTCTACGTTTCGCATGATTGTCGCAAATGCCAAGATGCAGGTGGTGGGGCGACTGGCAATGTGCCCAACGGCCTGCTGCGCTTGGTGGGTTGTAGCAGACTCACCGGCAGGGTCACTGCCAGGTCACCACGTCGGTGATGCCGCGCATGTTCGCAGTTGCCGCTGATGTCAGTCACTGGCAAGCAGACAACACCTAGAGACTGCTGACAAAATTGTACATCTGCCAAGCGCTCCTACCATGTATGTGTGCCACACGGTGCGTGATGAGTACGGGCGCTCCAGAAGTGGGTTTCCAAGGCCAGTTGCACGCCCCGACCCCCACCCCCCATCCCCCCATGCGGGTGGTTCCCCGTTGCGGCCGCTGCTGGTGCGCAGCTGCACGGGTTCATCACATGAGAGACGCAAAACTACCTGCTGCAGTTACTCGCCATATTCTACACATAACTGGGCTAGCGCCGCCAACCGGGCAACCCCCAGCCCTGGGCTTGCGCATTGATCTGTCGCGGCGCCAATGACTCAACTGAATGGCAGCCCTTGCTACCTCACACTCACGACTTGGGCTTCCTGACGCGCGCAAACGGGTTGCTGCCGCCCGCCGCCGGGCGGCTCGCCGCCGCTGCTGCTGTCGGGAAGCTCGGCTGCGGCGCCTGCGGCTTCTTGCCCGCACCCCCACTGCCCTTGCCGCCGCCGCCCCCGCCGCCCCGGTTGAAGATGCCCGCCATCGGCGCCGCCTTGCCGCCGCCCGCCG
>NW_014011158.1:8401-9458 GCF_000611645.1 Monoraphidium neglectum
CCCGCCGCGCCGCCCTGCTGCCGCCGCTGGTCCGCCGCCGCCCCCGCGCGCGCCTCCTTCGCGCCGCCGTCGTCGCGGCGCGCGGCCGCGGCCCCGGGCGCCGCCGGCGCCACCACCACCACCTCCGCCTCCGCCCCCTCCTCCTCCTCTGCATCATCCTCTGCAGCTGCCGCGCTGGCAACGGCACCCCCGCGCCAGCCCGCCGCAGGTGCCTCCTCCTCCGCCGTCGCCTGCTCGGCTGCCGCTGCTGCTGCCGCCTCCTGCTCTGCCTCCCAGGCCAGCCGTTCCTCCAGGAAAGCCGAGATGCGCTCCGCCAGCGCCACCTGGCGCTTGGCGTTCGCCAGCTGGAGCGCGCCTGCACATCCGGAGCGGAGCGCAAAGGGGGGCGCTTGGGGCGCTGGGTCGTGTCTGGAGGGCGGGGGGGCACCTGGGGTGGCGCGACGCTACGGGCTTGCTGGCCCGGTCAGGGGGTGAGCGCGGCGTTTGGCAAACTTGATCAAGCTTTGATGGAGCTGGCGGCTGCTGCAAGGCACCTGCATGGTCAGGCGCCCTGCGGCAGTCAGCATGCATGCGTCGGTGCGTGGCTCATCGCTACAAGCGCTGCTCCCCGAGGGCAGGTCGCGCCGGGGCACTTTGTGAAGCCCAAACAGCCCGCCCTATGGACACCGCGCGCGCGCGTGCGCCGCCGCACCCTGTATGCTGCGCGTGTTGTGCAGCTGCCCTACCAGCTCCAGCGCCCGCGACTCGCGGCGCGCGTTGAGGGCGGCCTGCGCGTGGCGCGGCGCGGGTGGCGTTGTTTTTCGTACGCAGCTCTGAGTGTTGCCGGGGCTCAACAAACTTGCGTCCAGCTGCTCAAGAAACTCGTGCTAGAATGCTTGACAAACATTGAGCAGCCGCCACTTGGGAGGTCAGCTCGCGTGCGTGGCGGCGCCGGGGTGCCGCTGATTCAGCTGCTATCCCTCAGCAGCAGCCTCTACTCCCCCGCACCTTCATACCCCCACACCGCCGGAACCCCAAACCCCCACTCCCCCACGCCCGCACTCCCCCATACCCCACA
>NW_014011157.1:0-6865 GCF_000611645.1 Monoraphidium neglectum
CTGCCCCCCGAGTGGGCGCGCCTGGAGAAGCTGGAGTCGCTTGATGTCTCAAACAACTCCCTGAGCGGCCCCGTGCCACCCAGTTGGGGCTCTGGCATGAAGCGCCTGAAGATCCTTGAGCTTTACGACAACAAGCGCCTGAGCGGGTGCCTGCCCTCTGCATTCAACGCACGACTGGGTTTGGCAGACCACTGGGAAAAGGGCACACCAATTCGCGAGACCTGGGCAGGCACCAGCATCACCGGCTTTTGCTGAGAGGTAGCCTTTTCCAGGGTGATCTGTCTCAAGACTGCAGTAGTGATTACCACCACACATGTACGCCTTTGTGTAGCCAACACTCAGATACAACGCAAACGCGTGTGCACGCACACGCATCCTGGATATGATTACTACCTGCTGCACAGCTCTGATTACGGGCACCAGCGCCCTGCCTGTACCAGTGTGTTGCACGGCAGGTGCTGCTTTGCTGTTTTGTCGGCTTCCAAATATCAAGGGACGAAAAAACGTATTACTATGCTTCTTGTCATATAAGCCCGTTGAGTACACGCATGTGCCTTGAAAAGCCAGCCTCATGAACCATCATTTATTGCAGATCGCACACAATCAATGGGTTAGGCTCTTTGTGTAGGGGTCTGGGAGCGAGGTCGTTTACACGCGCGAGCAAGAATTTTAACCACGGCAACATAACCGCGTGCTGCGAAGATAATGACATCACCAAGTGTGCGCTTACTCCTGTGTAAATTGCCACGCAGACATTTATCACGCACATGGCGTACTGATGACCGTGCAAGACCAGACAATTGACCCAGCCGTTGGCGAGGCCTAGCATCAATTCACCACAAGCTTTGTGCACCTATGCAACAAAACTCATCATGCCGCAAAAAGCGGTGAGGACCGACACAACGCCTGGCTGCAGACGACCTCGCTTCAGGCCAGTAGGCCTTGCTTGTCTGGCAGCTTTTAATTATTTCACCGGATTGGTCAACTGACGTTGAGAGCTCGATGCAATGGCAGGCATCAAAACCCCTCAAACCGACAAGCAACAGCTGCACAACACCCACCGTGCAGCGGCTTAACGCACCTGGGCTCATCAGCGCACGGGCACGCCTGGTGGCACAACATGGGGGTTGCGCCGTGCAAATTCAAGTGTTGCTTCTCGCTGCTCTCCAATGTGCCAGGGTGGTAATGCATACACGTCTTCGAAAGCGGAAGATATTGGTGCCTTGGGGATCTTTGAGGCCGCTTCCAGCGCGGCCATGACCTGTGTAATGGCGGTATGTCATACCGGTGGTCAGCAAGGAGACCATGCGGCATATGCTGACGGGCCAGTCCAGGTGGTTGGACAAGTGTGCACTGCAAGGTGGTCGCCGAGCTACAGTGGTGGACCCCGGCGCGGTCGGCGCTGAGCAGGGGCTTCAAGAGGTCACGAGTCACATCAGGCTTTTGCACTTGATCACACGCTGCACATTGGACACTGACCTCAATTCTGAAGCCGTAGAGCACACAAGCTGCCGTTACCTCCCAA
This sequence comes from Monoraphidium neglectum, assembly GCF_000611645.1. Lineage (NCBI taxonomy): Eukaryota > Viridiplantae > Chlorophyta > Chlorophyceae > Sphaeropleales > Selenastraceae > Monoraphidium > Monoraphidium neglectum. Next base: position 1,526 of record NW_014011157.1, read on the forward strand.
GCCTGATTATCACCCAGCGCGCACATAGAGACAGTCCTTCTGAATCAAATACACCACTGACATGCGATGCTGACGCGCACCTGATGCCGCACGTCCCTCCTGAGCGCCGCGTCGCGCTGCGCGTCCCACCAGCCCTGGCAGTCCAGCCACTGGCGGAAGCGCACGACGGGGTCACGCGCCCGCCACTCCGCCATCTCCTCCCGTGTGCGGTACCTCAAATTCGTGTGGTGATGTGTTGCAGGCAGCGCACAGTATGTAATCTTTGACAACAACAGATGATGATGCACAGGTGTGTTGGCTGATCCGACAGTAAATTGCTGCTGACACATGACTGAAGCACGCGAATCAATTGCGTAGCATAGAATGTTGCTGGTGTCGGTGAAGACTTGCCCTCCATCACCTGGAGGAGTCATCTGAAGTGGAGTGGTGGCCGCTGCGATATGACATCGCCTCAATCAATACCTGCAGGAGAGAATTTGAAAATGGGGGCCGAGGACGTGATGAACGCAAAAACGGGGTAGTAGGTTTGTGCCATTCTGGAACAGCAGCTTTGCAGGATGGGCGGCGCAAACAGGCGCCTTACCTTGACCACGATTCAACCTAAATCCTGGCAAGTCTGCCGACATGCCCCAGCGCCCCCCTTGCAGAGGCCCCTGCGATGATGAGCCGCAGACTCAGCAGCCTAAGTTGATGTCAACATGAGGTCACCAAGCAGGAGGGCCTACCGGGCAGGAGTGCTCCAGCGCCAGTTCCCTGGCGGCCCTGGTCGCGTTGTACACCGCCAGCGCGTCACCGCCGTCCACGCGCACGGCAGGCATCCCGTAGGACGGTCCGCGGGACGCCACGCCGTCACCTGAAAAGAGAGATGTGGTGAGCGGATGGTACGGTGACTGCGAGCTATGCGGCGAATCCATGAGGGAGCGGGCTGATGCGTCGGCATGATTCGTTGTGATGCAGCGCGCTACGCAGTGCAAAAGCAAGCCAGTGGCCTCTGGGTTGGGGGAGCAGGGAGGCATCAGAGCTCGCCTTTGTACTGCTCAAAGGATGGCGTGCTGATGGCATATCTGCATTTGACAGGGAGTGGTTGCAGGGCGCAAACGATGAGTTGGATGGTAAGATGTCACTGTCTCCCAAGCACCTGCTGGGGCTGGCAATAGTAACCCAGATGGCGTAATAGTTGCAAACGAGTACCCTTTGGATTGACCGTGCAGCACGTGGGAGGAGCAAGAGCGATTGGCACGCCGCGCACCCATTGTTGCGGCAGATGAAGAGGCACGGCGCTGCGAGGGTGGCCGCAAAGTTGAGGGCCGCGTGAAAGTCGCCTTCGCTGCTGGCGCCTTCCCCGAAGTACGCGACAGCCACGTTGCGGGCCCCTTGGAGCTGGGGACACAGATTTTGGGGGAATCAGCGGCAGGCAAAGGATCGCGGCAGATTTTGGGCCGACGTTGTTGGCATTAGGGGGCGTAACGCCAAATTTAGGGCCTCCCAGGCCAATGGGTGCTGACTGTCGGGTCTTGCTGAGTGCGAAACTGCCGCCAGCAGTGCGCTTTGAGCTGAAAGGCGCAGTTCTGTTAATCAGCCACGGCACTGGCTGTGGCTGCAGAGGCGGCGGCGCCAGCAGCACGTGGCCAAGTGACTCAAGCAAGACGCACCAGCCAGCAGCCAGCACAGGGACGCCACATCTCACACCTTGAGCGAGTACGCGGCCCCAACGGCATGCGGCAGCTGCGTCGCGAGGGGCGAGGAGATGGTGTGGTAGGCGAGATCCTTGCTGCCGTAGTGGATGGGCATCTGGCGGCCCTTGCCAGGCTCCAGCTCATTGCCGTAGCACTGCAGGTTGGTCCGGATAGGCATTCGTGCGGAATATGTGGGTTCAAGGCGGCAGTCCTTTGTGATGACGAGGCAGGGTTGAGGCAAGCATGGGCAGTGACAAAGAGAGACATGGGTGCTGACCTGCCGGATCCAACCCACCCAGTGTCGTTGTGTTCAGCAGCAGCAAGCCCGAGGGTGCAAGGCCGAGGGTCCAAGGGAGGAGCCGTGAGTGCTTAGCTCGCCTGGTTGGCGAAGTCGTCGAATGAGAAGCCGCGCCACAGGAGGACGCCCTGTTCCCGGTACTGGGCAAACACCTGATACGACGGCATTACGGGGAGGGCGGCGTGTGATGGGCAATCATGTGGCTGGTCAGGCGTGCCAGGAGATCTGATAACAACAGTTTGAGGAGTGTCGGTCGCTGCCAAGCCATCAAACGTTTACGCAGCAGTGCAAAATTCGCTGGCTGACACGGACCTGACGCGGACGGCACGGGCGCGCCATTGGCCCACGTTTGCGGAGCTCTGCTTTGCACCGCTGCTGTCAACCCTGCCTTGGGACCCTGCTTTGACCTCTGCAGGATGGACACGCACCTGGTCCTTGGGGTCGAGCCCCGCCGCGCTGGCTATGATGGCGGCCTCCTCCCCAGCGCAGGTCATGTAGAATGAGAACCGCCCCTGCACTTGACGAGGCAGGCGTGAGGCGGCTAAGAGAATGCGGCGCCCTTGCCGGGCAACGGCGAGCGGCGAGAGCCTGTCAAGCGCCGATAGCTTGCAGATGCATGTACCACGCGCTTGCTGCCTGGCTGCGATGAGTCATAGCCGTGGCCCCTGCCGGTTGCAGACCCCTGTGGCCCCGGCCACCCACCTGCCGCTGCGCCTCGTAAAACAGTGTGTCCATCACCTTGGTAGGAGTGGCAGCGTTGTGGGGAGCCATGGAACCAGGATGTCAAGCGTCAAAGGTTGGTAAGGGGCAAGACACACATACACAATTCCATGGATAGTAATGATGCGCTTGTGCACATGGTCATGTGCAAGCAGAGACGCACACCACAGGCAACTCCAGCCAGCCACACCTGCATCTTTGCCATCGCCACGTACAGCCGCAGGGCGTCCTCCTCCCCCAGTGGGTGCGGCACCGCCGCGCCCTCCAGCGGCCGCCCGGCGCCGTCCAGGGCGCGGTAGCACGGCACCTTGGGGGTGTCTGGGCTCGCTGGTCCGCCCTGGAACGCCAGGCGCCGGGTGACGGGGACCCTGCGCTCGATGGGCGGCGCAGGCCCCGGAAACAGGCGGCGGAGGTGTGCTGGCGAGGGGTGTCCGGGAGCGACCCGCGTGGCGCCACGGCGTGTGGCGCCACGCACTGCAAGCGGCAGTGCCCTGGCATGCCCCTGGGCGGGGTCCATCCCAGCACTCACCGCCCTCCCGGGACCTCGATCGACTCGTCTGCGGCCGAGGCTGCAGTCCCACCCATGCCGTTACTGTTATCATCAGAGGCGCCCCTTGTGCTGCTGGACTGCTGGCGCAGCGCTGCGCCACGGCTGGCGCACGCGTGGCGCGGTGTCAGCGGAGAAACGGAACATTGCGCGAGCGCCACAGCTGCTGCTCGTAGTACTGAAAAGCTCGCCGCTGACAGGGAAAGCATCATAGCATACGATGGTTTCCGCAGAGGCCGCGAAGCTGTTCACACGAGTTCAGATCGCGCGATCGCTCAGAGTGGAACAACCACGTATGGAGACTGCCTTCAGCCGGGGGAACACATGCATAATGGGGTTATACACAGGTTCAAAACTCAACGTATAGGTCGCTGACGTGCGTGTCGCTTCAGACAACGGCGGCAGGTGATGTGCCTTGAATGCGTCCGCAGTGAGAGCGTCATCGCGGTCAGCAGTTTGCGCAAGAGTCCGAAGGTGGATTTACTGTGTCATGCGCCATATGGGGCAGCACATGGCATGCACATGATAATCTTGAAGGCACGACGTGACATCGAGGAGCGTGAGTTATAGTGACACCCCCTGCATCAGTTGACCACTCAGCAGCGCTGTTCAAGAGTTACTCATGCAGCGCAGTGGTTGTGCAATCAATTTGAAATAGGGATGGGGCCGCGTTGGGTCCTGAGACATGAGTCATATTGTGCCTCATGATGCAAATGACATCAGTTATTACACCATGACAACCAAATTCAGGCAGTGGGAAGGCAAAGTTTGGATTGTACACAGGGGTTAATGCTGAGGAGCGGCACCCAAGCCATGCACGGCTTTGGCACTTCAGCAGCCATTTAGGGGGTTTGGGCTGGCATGTTCTTTGTTTGAGTCACTTGAATTGCTGCAGGCCAAAGTTTAACGCCAAAGGCTCTTTTGTTTCTTGCAACCAAGCAGGTCTTCCAACAAAGCTTGACCAACGCCCACGCATGAAACAGCTCTGTGTTGCACCACAGAACCATCAAGAGGGCCACCACGGGGCGGGCTACCTCATTCAGGCTCCAACCATACACCCTTCTGCTGACAGGTTGCGTCAGCTTGCAGATCAAGAGATACTGGTGCAACCTGTTTTGTCGCAGGCGAGTCAGTGCCTGCGGCAGCCGGCAGTGCGGCAACCGGTCTGTTTATAAACGCCCAGCAGGTCAGGACCCTCACGTGCAGCTGGTCAGCCCAGCAGACTCCTGTTGAAGGTAAGTTGCAGTGAGCACGTGTAATTTTCAGCCGGTAGGTCATTTCTGGATTGATCTGTACACCCTCCCTTGGCCTGCCGGCTGAAGTGCCATAACCCCACCGCAGCCGCACTGCTACCATCAACATGCATCCGCCATGCTCAAGAGCAGGCTATTCTCTTTTAAAATGGCTGTGGTGCTTGCGTGCGCACGTATCGTCACGCCTTGACACCCACCGTCAGGCGGACCCTCTCAATGCTTGTGAGCGTCGGCACTGCCGCCAAGGGGTCTGACCCCCGCGGCGCCAGGATCGATTTGTACGGTGGCTGGCCCGAGCCCTGGAAAACGCGCAGGGACACGCCTGGTGGCACCATCAGAAGGCCGCCGTTGGCTGCCAGGTCCTGCACCTGTTCTCCAAACATGACGGTGTAATCGCTGATGGTCCCCTCCAGGCAGAGGGTGTCCTGCGGAAGGGGGTGGGGCGGCGAGTTAAAAGCAAGAGGACCTGTTGAGCAGGGAACCTGCGGTGCAGTGCAGTGGAACATCATACGCCCAGCAGCCAATGGCTGCATCGAATGGGCTTGTTGTATGGTCTTGAAACAAACTTCCTGGTGTGCGTGTAAACATGCATCGTTCACGCTCGCAGCGCCATGCTTATTTTCATGGAGTCAACACCAGCAGCTTGCTTACGATCCCCTCCCCGCCGTCAATGCTGGTGTCCTGGAGGTCCCCCTTGCGGTAGATGATGATGTCGTCACCAGGACCCTGCAGGAGGTTTTGATGGGAGGCAAGGCAAGGCAAGGCAAGGCAAGGCAAGGCAAGGCAAGGCAAGGCAAGGCAAGGCAAGGCAAGGCAAGGCAAGGCAAGGCAAGGCAAGGCAAGGCA
>NW_014011157.1:7048-9312 GCF_000611645.1 Monoraphidium neglectum
AGGCAAGGCAAGGCAAGGCAAGGCAAGGAAAGGCAAGGCAAGGCAAGGCAAGGCAAGGCAAGGCAAGGCAAGGCAAGGCAAGGCAGAGGGGGCAGTTTGGCCTTGCAAGTTGTATGCGTGTGGGGGAGGCTGCACATGGGCTTCGCGTTGACATTGCATGCGCTGTGTGTGGATTAAACTTGTGTGCGGGCTGCTCTTGTCCTTTCAGCACGTGGTCCAGGCAGCATTGCGCCGGCAAAGCCACCATCAGATCGTGGATCAACTCAACCAGACGCTCAGTTGGGGCTGGGCAAGTCCCTTAGAAGTGAACCACCATACACTACTGCTCAGTGGCCTCTCAATTGTGACATCACAAAGCACGGCCCCCTGCTCACCCCAGTAAGCGTGTCGCGACCGGGCCCGCCTTCCACCAGGTCGCTGCCCTTCCCCTGCGTTGGCAGCAGTGGCCAGGAAGATCAATGAATCGCAGCAGCAATGGTCTCACCCTCTTGACCTTGACACAGTACTCCTGTGCTCCACCAGCACAGAAGGTGCTGCTGGTGCTTTGTAACTGCCATGTGCAAGCATGGCCAATGCATGCAGGGCTCCAAATGCCCAGCTTTCATTCAGCTTTCCAGCCTACCCTGCATCCTCACCCCATCAATGTCATCGTCGCCGCCGCTGCCCACAATCGAGTCTGCAGCGTCCCCGCCGGTGATGGTGTCTGGCCCCTCCCCACCGTCCATCAAGTTTCCGTCGTTGCCCCCAATCAGGGTGTCCCGGCCATAGTTGCCGTCCATCACGTTGAAGCCAGGGCCACCCTCAAGCTTGCTGCGCGCAACATTGCGGTCCAAGTACATGCCGGGGGGGGATCGAGGAAGTCGTAGGTGCTCATGGGGCAGTTGGTATCATGGGAGAGGTGATGCGATAAAATGGCCTGTTGAGTTCTGTGGGGTGATGCGATGCATTTTTGGCCGATGTTGGACCCCCCAAAAGAAGCAGGCAGCTCGCCCAATGCAGATGACTTTAACACGCGGATCGTCAGTGCTCACTCGTTGCCAGCGCCGCCATCCATCCTGCATCAAGATAAGACCAGCGCCATGGCAGTCGTGCAGGCCGCACGGAGTTGAGGTGACATTGTCCGACCAGTGTGCTTTTAAAGCCTGCTTCATACAGTTGCCCAATGCACTGTCAAGAATCCCATGTACTTGCCATGACCTGCTGGCAGCTCTCCCTACCCTGCCGCACAAGCACACGCCCACCTGTCATTCCCAGGACCGCCTCTCAAACGGTCGTCGCCCTCACCCCCTTCCAGACCGCTGGGGCAAGTGGGAGGGCATAAGAGTCAACCTGACAGGTATTGCGGTCTACCCCTCAAAGTGCGGTATGTGTGCACTGCCTTGCCCTGCAAACCCACTCACAAATGAATGCGTGCTATTCAAGGGCTCATATTCAATCGACTCACTCGTCGCCATCTCCGCCGTCAAGGTCGTCGTTGCCAAAGCCGCCGTTGATCTCACTGCGAGGCAAGGAATGGCGGCGCGCAACCAGTTTGGAATGCGTGCGGGTGCATGCAGCTTCAAGATTATTTGAATCCAGCATGTATTCCTTGCTGCAAAAGTTTTGCACCGAATCATCACCCATTCATGTCAGTGAGGATTTCCTTGGCTCTCTCCTACACTGCACCAGGTGGCTCACTCTTTGCCTGCACCTCCTTGGATTCCGCTGCGAGTGCAGGCAAGCAGAATTGTGTTGAATTAATCGCGTTCATGAGGTATTGATGATTATGTGCATTCCACAAGCCATTGCAGGCGATGAATTGCTAAATTCAGCAGCCTCGGGTGGTCTGCAAGCCTGCTGCCGACATCAAGCAGCCGTCTCGCAAGGTCTGTACAGGCGTTATCTGCTCACTCATCTCCCATACCGCCACCCAAGTCACTGCACCAGGGAGCAGGGGCGCAGGAGGAGATAGATGTTGCAGGAATGTTGTCACACATGGGTTATGGCAATTTTTTTGTGACGGTGTGCGCATGCGCACATGTGTCTTTGCAAGAGCGACAACCATATTCACTCTTGGTCTCGTTTGTATAAGGGATCCGTCCTGTATCAACACAAATAGAGGAAATATTCCTGATTGCATTTCGCACCTGCTTCAGCGGCTGCTGTGAGGTTGCGCAGCGCAATGTGCACAGCGTCTGGCTTCGCACTTGAACAAGCAAACCCCGCCACATGTCTGCCGGCGCTTCGTCCCCCCCCCCCCCCCCCCCCCCCCCCCCCCCCCCCCC
>NW_014011156.1:0-9127 GCF_000611645.1 Monoraphidium neglectum
CCGAGGAGAGCGACAAGCTGGCGGAGAACATCAGGGAGCAGTTCTCGTCGGGGCAGGAGCTGGTGGTGGGCGTGCTCAAGGCCATGGGCGAGGTGCGGGGGGCGCACAAGCATGCGCGCGCGCGCGTGTGTGTGTGTGTTTCGTGTGTGTGGGGGGGGGCAGGAGCTGGTGGTGGGGGTGCTCAAGGCCATGGGAGGGGTTGATCGTCACGGGTGTTTTGTTTGGTGTGTGTGTGTGTGTGTTTTGAAACACGTGTGTGTGTGTGTGTGTGCGTGCGTGTGTGTATGTGTGTGTACGTGAGCGTGTGTGTGAGGGGGCACACGTGCGTCGGGGTATGTGTGTGTGTCTGTTGGCTTCCGGCTTGTGAGGGGGCTGGGTACCCTGAGGGCGAGGCCCCGGGGCCACGCGGCAGAGGGCGAGGCCCTGTCGTGGCGGACGGCCCCAAGACCAGGACGACGCTGCCGGGCGCCCCGCAGCAGAAGGCGCGGCAGCGGCGGCGCACTGCTGCCCGCCCAGCTGTCGCGCGCCCGCGCCGCGACCATGCCTTGCGCCCCGGCCGCGCCGCCTGACCGCCCTGCCCCTGCCCCCTGCGATCGCAGGAGATGATCAACACCGTCAAGGTGGTCAACGCCGCCTCCTAAGCTACTGCGCCAAGAAGATGGGGCTGGGGGCCGCCAGCCCTTGCCGGGCGCGCGTTGCCCCACGGAGCGCTGGGGCCCCCAAGCGGCCAGTAAGCGCCCCCGCTCCCGCCCGGCAGCAGCATGCGCACATACCCGCGGGCCCTGCCCTGGGCCGCACGCCGCACGCCGGCCGCCCCTGCCCCTGGTGCCGTGGCGGCTTGAGGCTTGGGGGATGCGCGGCCGCCGCTCTGGCGGCCAGAGCCCTGCAGAGCAGAAGTTTCGAGGGCCGCCGCACACGCGCTCGACAGCCGCTGCTGCGCCGAGTTGTAACCGCTGCGAAGCGGAAGGGTGGGGCGGGCGAGCCATGGGGGAGGGCTGGCGCTTTGTCAGCGCCACCGACGCGCCGAGTGGACGGGCCTGGGCGTTGGCGCTGCTGCTTTGCTGATGCTCGTCACGCCTTGTGGCTGCCAGGTCAGCGCGTCGCGGTTGGGATAGTCATTACACACCATAGGCATGCGCTCCAGCCGCCCGCCGCGAAGAATTGCGGCCCAGGCGCCGAGGGCGACTTGCAATGGGATCGTTTTTTGGCCTGTGTAAATCCTTGGATGGAATCGGGGACCCTCCGCAAGACTTCAGGGGGTGATCATTTGAGGCTGCATCTGCGCTGCGGCGGGAGGGGCCGTTGTCAGCGCGCGTACAAAGTGCTTTCCCAATAGCGGCGGGGCCCAGAGCCCGCGCGGCGGCTTGCGCAGTGTGCTGCGACGCCCGCCGGGCGGCCCGAAGCCGTGGCTGGTAGCTGCCGGCCTGGTCAAATCGGTCAAACGGTGTCGCGGCGCTCCTTTGAAACAACGAAAGGGAGCCGGCGGGCATCTGCCGCTCCGGGGCAAAGGGGGGGACTGGCAAGGGCCAGGGTACTACTCAACGGCTCGGCGCCAATTGCGCCTGCTGGACTTCAAATGCATCGAGCTATCGCCGCCCTTGGGCGATGCTCCATTGAGGGGAGCGATTCTTCATCTTGGGGTGACAGCTGCGCCTGCTGCCCGCGGCGACTCGCGGAGCCACCAAAGCGACGCTTGCGCGGCGCCGGCGTGCAGGCGCACCTCACGCCGCCGCGGGCGCGGGCGCGCGGCCCCTGATGGCGCCGTGCAGCGCGATGCCGGCCAGGTAGGCGGACACCGCCGCGGCCGCCCCGAACGGCAGCGCGAGCGTCGCCAGCGCGGCCTGCTGGCCCGACAGCAGCGCGTAGGCCGAGCCCGCGGTCAGCAGCAGCGTGCCCACCACCGCCAGCGGGCTGGCGCCGGGCGCGGGGTCGGTCTGCGGAGGCGCGGGGACGCGGGCGGGGGGTGGGCGGAGGAGAAAGAGCGTGTTGGCTGCTGATACGGCGAGGCTGACTCGATCCATGTCAAAGGGGTCAAGCTGACATTGATTCCTGCCTGCGCACACAGGCTCATGCAGACGCCCTCCCACGCCCTGCGGCTGGCTTGCCAGCTGGCGAGCGGCCCCCGCGCCACACAGGCGTTCGGCCTGCTAGCAGGCAGCCTGCCCCGGCTGAGAGCTGACTTTGCAGAGTGCGGAGTCACGTGTGCATTGCAGGGTCTCCCAGTTCAGACTGCCGAGCGCAGACTGCTCAGCGCTATGCGCCGCCCGCTGATGGCACTCAGGGTTGGGGCTTAGAGCCCCTAAACCCTAAACCCTAAACTAGGGCCCCCAAAGTGCGTGGCGTGCATTGCATGGTGTGCCGGCCGTGCATCAAGTGCAGTGTTCCCGCTTGCACCCACCGGGCTGCTCAGGCCGAAGTCGGGGATGGCGGGTGCAGACGCCGCCTGGCGGAGCGCTACCAGCCCAACCACCGCCGCGGCGGCGGCGCGCAGCGCGGCGGAGCCTGCGGGGCGCGGCACGGCGGGGGTCAGTGGCAGGGTCAAGCAGAGGCCTCCGTCAGGGCAGCCGCCTCTTTGGCAGCTGCATGGAAGGCCAGGTTTGGCCTGCAGTACATCTGTGACGACCGACGCTTGGCTTTTGCCGTGCGCGTGGCCCGACCGGCCGTGCTGCGTCGATGCGAGCGCGTCCCCAAAACGCCCCTCGCCGCCGCGCGACCCTGCCCCGCCCCTCCCTGCCTACCGTTGAAGCCCGCGAGCGCCGCCGGCAGCGGCTGCGACACGACGACGGGCACAAACAGGATGGGCAGCCATCTGACGGCCCACTCCAGCGCGGGCGAGAAGAAGCGCAGCACGGAGGCGGCGGCGGGGCGGCCGGCGAGGCCGAGGATTGCAAAGGTGGCAAACATGCCGACGGCCGGGCTGGGCAGGTTGAGGCCGGCCTGCGGTGGTCGAGAAGTTTGAATGTTTTGAGGTTTGCGGTTCAGGGGGGGGGCTTGAGAAGGGGGAAGGGGGGCCGGCAAACTCGAGAGGCCGCCCCGTCTTATCTTTGTTTGTGAATCCCAAAAGATTTACGCAATGCATCCGGGGGCGTCGACGGACCCATGGCGGTGGCGCCTCCCGCGGCCGCACAGGAGACACCTCGTCGCCGCCGCCCCTTATCCCTCCCACGCACCCAAAAAACCCGCCACGCCCACCTGCGCCAGCGCCGCCTTGACGCCCTGGTCGACCGCGTAAAGCACCGCGAGCCCGCCCCACAGCCGCGCCGCGCGCCCCGCGGCCGCGGCCAGGGAGCCCGGCTCGGGCGCGACGCGGATCTTGGCGCCGGCCTCGGCGCCGGCCGCGGCGGCGGCAGCGACGGCGAGCTTGCGCGCCTCGGAGGCGGCGGAGGAGAGCTTGACCGAGAGCTCGGCGATGGCCTTGGCGCTCGGCTTCTGTGGTTGTGCGTGCGCGCGCGCGCGCGTGTGTGTGCGTGCACGTGTGTGTGTGTGTTTGTGTGTGTGTGTGTGTGTGTGTGTGTGTGTGTGTGTGTTGAGGCGAGCGAATGGCTAGAGGGGCGGCAGGTGTAGGACAACAGCAGGGTGTGCAACTGAGCCCAAGCCCCGCACCGCAGCCACTTCTCGAATTCAAACCACTTCAATCCAAACCCGATTTTGAAATCGAATCCGATTGTGATACGGAACACTGGTGCGCACCGTGCCGGCGATGACCTCCTTCCGGAGCGAGTCGGCCGTCACAGTGACGGTCGACGACACATAGTCAATCTGGGCCAGGGTCTGCGTACGTGTGCGCGCGTGAGGCGGCATGAGCCAACCAGTCACCGCGGCACGCAGACGGGGGCTGCGTCGCACGCAGCGCGCCAGGGGCAGCTGGCTGCGCTGAGCCGGCGCGCGGCACCGCTCCGACGGGCCTCTGTGCTGACGGCCCCGGCGCTGGGGCCCATCCTGTCGCCCTTGGCCCCGCCAACCCCATTATGCGCCTCTCAAGCCTTGACCGCCCAGGTCGTCCGGGCCGCCCAGACACCCACCCTGCGGTCGTCCTGCCGGACGATTTGCGGCGCCAGCCGGCGCATCTGCATCACCGCCGCCTCCGCGTACGAGTCGTAAGCCTCCAGGCCCGCGTCCCGGCCCTGGGCCACCTTGGCGTTTGCCTTGGAATCTGCGGCCCGCGCCGCCAGCTGGGCCTTCAGGGTGTCGACCGCGAACGTGGCGCTGTCGGCCAGCTGCTGGGCGGCTTCCGCGGCAGCGGCGGCCTGGGGGCGTGGGGCGAGAGCGGGCGGCCGCGTCGGCGGTGGTTCGTTTCTTGGAGATGGCGGGCGGCGAGGGGTGGAGGGAGGGGAGGAGGGCGGGGCCCGCTGGTCTGGCGGCACACGTGGGTGTGTGTGTTTGCGCGTGCGTGGGGGCAGGGCGTGCGGGCGCACGGCAAGGGCTGGGGACGGGGGACCCCACCTGCTCCGCCGCGGTCGGCTGCGGCACCTCCTCAGTCACGGGCTCCGCCACTGCAGCAACAGATGGCACAGTCGGCGCGCGCACTGCGCGGAGAAAGCGCGGGGGTTGGTCGCGAGGGAGGCGGGGCGGCGGCGGGTGTGGGCGGCAGGCTGCAGTGTCGGTGGTTTGGTCCGGTCGGGGGACTATTGGCGGCCGGCTGGGCGGGTGTCTGCGGGGTGCAAGTGCAGCAAACAGCTCAAGGAGGCTATAAGGTGCGAAAGATCCCAACAGATGCTGCTGCAACGGGCACACGCTGCGGGGCGTCGAGGCGGGCCGCGCATCTCCCCCTCCCCCTGGTTGGAGGCGTTGCAAAGCGCGCACCGGCTCGGCGCGCAGCCACCCCTGTGCGACCAATGCGGCGAACGCATGACGAGTTCACTCGCGTTTGCGAGCCAATGGCACGCATTTGGGGCAACATCAAAGCCGGTTCCGACCGGACTCGACAGTGCCTCTGACACGGGCGTTTGCAAAATAGAGAGGGCGGTCAATTGGCCACAACAAAAATGAATTAAAAGCGCAATGTGATGATACGCGGGGCAAACCGCTCTTGGACCACCCCCGTTCACTCCAATGCAGCTGGTGCGTGGATGCGTTTGGAGCACAGGTTGACGCAGAGCATGTGCCCCCCGTGCCCTCCCCAACTTATGAACACCCACCTGTCCCTGAACTGCCAGTCATGCGTGCCCACAGAAGGGGAGGCAACATAAACCAATGACCTTGTGCGGAGCCATCCTGTGGGAGAGAGTGTGCTGACAAGTGATACCAAGTGAAGGCCGAAGCCGGCGCCAGGGGCAGGATTCAAGACGCCCCCCCCTCCCCGCAAAGGCCACGCGCCACTCGGCGGCGGCCTGCTATTTCCAACGGCATGCGCAAACATATCTCACGGGTTTGCCGAACGGGCGGCAGGGATTCTGAGGGCAGCGTGCTGCTCAACACATCGACTTGCCAGGTGCGGTGCCACAGGGGAGCGCATGGGCCCGTACGTATAGGAAGCTTCAGCTTGGATGCGGTCGCGCGGATGACACTGGCTGGCCTTCGGCCAGCCAGCCGTTACACAGAGCGTCCGCCTGCCGGCTGCTTGTTTTGGCGCGGCTTGCGGCCGGCGATGCGACTGCCGAGTGGAGGCGGGGGGCTCAGTCCACGGCGCACGTGGGGGCGGTGCGAGCGACGGCGATTTTAGCGCCCCCTGCTGTCGTTCTGTTGGAGTTTGCAGCACCATAAACTTGGACCTCACGGGGACCATGGGTCGCTCATGCGCCATGCACCTTGCATGCATTTAGCCGGGTGGGGGTTCCCCATTCTGGTGGGTGTGGCGGGATCGCAGGGCCGGCTGCGGGGGGGTCTACAGAAGCGACAGGGCTGGCGCAGTTTGACGCACATGGGTCTCGACGACCGCGGCTTCGCCCGGCTTAGTGGCCCTCCAGCCCGTTGACAGGCTGCGGCGACGGCACTGGTTCGGGTGACATGAAGCCGCGGGGAAGCACACTCTACGTACAACATACAGCTGGGGTAAACGGGATCGACAAAGGAGAGAAAGAGCAGGCCGCGCTGGGTGTGTGAATGGCGGTGTAGTCTCTGTTTCTTGTGTGCAACTGCCGGCAGGCCGCTGGCTCGCGGCGCGCGTCGCGCGTGGCGATGGGCTTCGCCTTACATCACCGTCTGGTCGGCACCCGGCCCAGGCACTCGAGGCGGTGCTTCGAAGGAACCAATGTGCTGGGGTCGCGGACGTCGACGTACAAAGCTCGGTAGGTCTCGCTCGTATCAGCGCTTCCAAGAAAGCGCGAAGGCTTCTCTCAAGCGATGCAGGCTTCGTCGGCCCTCGCTCAGCGATCTTTCTCCCGCGGCATGGGCAACGTGCGCAACGCTTATTGGAGCATGCTCTGAAACATGCGCGTGGAACTGGCGCGGGATGCTGTCGGCGCAGATCTGGGGCAAGCGGGTCACGGGTGGGTGCGAGACAGCGACACCGGGCGCAAGGGCTCACGCTGACCGACTCGTGCTTTTCCATACCTACATACTTGCAGAAGCACTCCTCCCGTCGTGACACCGTGAAGACAAACGCCACCGCGACCGCCGCAAAGATGAACATCGCCAAGGACGTTACCGAGCTCATCGGTGGGGCCACGGGATGCAGAACGTGATGCAGGGGCTGCCTGCGCTCGGCCAGGGTCTAGCACGGCCCTGTAGCGACCGAGTGACGCAACATGGACTTGTCGAGGCGCCAGCAGGGACCGCTCCCTTTGGGGGCCCCTCCCGCCGGCCCCGACGGCCGCGGCGGCTCCTCCCGCCCGCAGGCAACACGCCGATGGTGTTCCTGAAGCGCGTGAACGAGGGATCGGTGGGCAAGGTGGCCTGTAAGCTCGAAATCATGGAACCCTGTTGCAGCGTCAAGGACAGGTGCGCGCGGCGCCGCCCCATGCGCCGCTGCCCCATGCGCCACACCCTGCGCCGCGGCCGCCATCGCCGCCCGCCCCGCGCGGCCACAGATACTCCGCGCCTTCCTCCCGCTCCGCCGAGCCGCCGCGCCGAGCGGCGCATGGCCAGCGGCGTCCCGGGGCGCCGGCCAGTGGCCGGCCGGCGGCGCGCCTGAGACTGCCAGCTGGCTGGCCGCCCACGCGCCTTCCAGACGTGCCGCGCGACCTGGTCCGGCCCGCGGCGGCTTTGCGCATGAGCACTCCGCACTGGCAACCTTGGACTCGCACCGCAGGATTGGTTACAGCATGATCTCTGCTGCCGAGGCCGACGGCAAGATCACCCCCGGCAAGGTGCGCCGCACAAGCGCGGTAGCTGCGCCCTCGCGCTCATCAAAAGCAGCAGCCGCGCGGCCCAGGCGCGGGGGAAGGTCCTCAAAAGCTGTTTGCACCTGCCTGGGTGCACGGGGTTGGGGGTGGGGTTGACTCAGGCCCATCGGAAACTGCGCCAGGGCTGACGCCCCACCCGGCACCTTGTCACCCCCCTCATGTCATCGCCCCTAGACCACCCTTGTGGAGCCGACCAGCGGAAACACGGGCATTGGTCTGGCATTCATCGCCGCCGCCAAGGGCTACAAGCTGGTGGGTGGCTCTGCAATGGATTTTCAACCGAAATGGCGGGCGCGAGAGGCCGAGGCGGCCGCGTACGGCGGGACGAGCAGCGCGGCCGCCGCGCCCCAGCTGCAAACGCTGCGCCGCCCCTGGCTGCGCGTGTCGCTGCGAAAGCGGCACCGTCTTGTGTCGGGTCCTTGCAGCCCCGCTCGCCCGCACGCTGAAAAGCGCTGCGCCGATGCGGGCTGGCGGCCCAGCCGCGCGGCCGGCAGACCGCCCGCCGTCACACAGCATCATTCAGCGGTACGGACACGCAATCGGGCATCACCCCTGTCACCCGTACCGCCAACCTGTACCGCAGGTCCTGACCATGCCCGCTTCTATGTCCCTGGAGCGCCGCATCCTGCTGCGCGCCTTCGGCGCCGAGCTGGTGCTCACCGACCCCGCCAAGGGCATGAAGGTGCGCGGACCGGATTGAATCGGACTGGACTGGGCTGGGCGGACCTGGGCGGTTTTTTGGGGGGCGATGCTGCTTTCATGGCTGGCGGGCTGGTTGGTCGGGTGCGACAGGCGCGACATTTGGTGGTGGACTGGCTGGCGGCGCGCTTGGCCGGTTGTTTTGGGCACAATATTGGCGTCTGAAACTCTTCACGAGTGTGCAGTCTTGGAGGGAGCTGGTGTGTTGCTTTTGTTGGACGTGGGCGGGCAGAGGCGGCTTTGCCCGGTGTCAGGCGGGGCCCGAGGCGGTCGTGTGTGCTGCATGTGGCGTGGACGGCTAGCGCCGCCCAGGTCGCGCTCTGAGCTTTCGGCCAACTGCGTGGCGCACCACGGCAGCGCGCGGCTGGCGGTGGCGTTGTCGCGTCCATTTTGGGCTGGGTGTCCCCGTGGGTGATCAGGGCGGCTGCTGCGCGGGCAAACTGCACGTAGGGGCGCAAGCGGGCCGGCTGGCGTCCAAGCTGGGTGTAGATCCGATTACTCGCTGCGCCCTGCGGCGCCGCGCCCCGCGGCCGTGCGCCGCAGCGACGCGGCTTGGGTCTAGCCCGCTTAGTCACGCCGCTGAGGCACACTGCTCAGCCACTCGCGGGCCGAAACCGGGTCTGCTGACACCATCTGGAGTTGCGAGGGCCCATGTCGGGGGACGGGCGTGGGGCGGCGCCGGCGCACGGGCGGCGGGTCGTCGGGGCATGACCACGGCTCGCACTGGGGTGTCTTGGCGCGGGGCCGGGGATCTGCGCGCACGGCCCTCGCTGCTGCGGCTGGGGCTTTGCGACGGCGCGGGCCGCGCGTCCTTCGCCATGGCATTGCGGGCGCGGCACGGGGGCTGGGTGTGGATGGGGTTGGGAGCGGTGTGTTTCTGGGCAGCGATGGGGGCCTTGAGCAATCCAGGCAGGGGCCTGTCGAGGCCGCTGCGGTTGAACAAGGTGCGGGCAGCACAAATGCGACGGCGGCTGCGGCGCTGCCACGGAGGCCCGGCCGACCAGTCTGCCGTGGGCCGGCGTTTCTGCACCGCGCCTGCCGGCCCCACATGCGTCACCTGGCAGTCAATTACGCCCAACCCCTTCCGCCCCGCAAACAGCCTACGTGCGCCGCCACCCTCGTCTCCTCCCCACCTCTCACCACAC
>NW_014011155.1:0-6768 GCF_000611645.1 Monoraphidium neglectum
GGGCGCGGCCGCGGCGAGGCCGGCGGCGGGGCCTGCGACGGCGAGGCGCGCGGCCCAGGCGTCGACCGACGCGCGGGAGGCGCAATCTGCAAGGCGGAGGCTTCGGAGGGCCGGCTGGGGCAGCGCCGATAGGACGGCGTCCGTGACGGCGCCTGGCAGCGGCAGGGGGCGCGGTGGAGCCCGTAGATGCACGTGAGTCATCCACGACTGGTAGCGATGCGGGCGATCATTAACAGCGTTCACATAACGAGGCTGTGATGCTGCTCCCAGTGTTTCGATTCAGTGCAAACAAAATTGCTGTGTCCCACGAGCCTAGCGCAGCGCGATCGGGCCTGCGGTGCCGGCCACGGCAGCGGGCACATTCAAGCCCCGCCGGCCAGGCGTAGCACGGCGTGGCGCACCTGGCAGGCCACCTGCCGGTGGTATAGGCCACAACGTGGCAGCTACCACGTGCCTTTTATGCCGCCTATCCATCCATGCCCCTGGGCGCCCTCGGGTGCGGGTCTGGCCTGTACGACTTGGCGACCGAGGCTCCGATATGGCCGAATCAATGCAGCTAAGAGGTTTCGGGTCAGTCCACGACATTCCGAGCGACATTGCAAAGATCGACGACTTGGTCACACTCGTACGCGGTCACCCGAGGTGCGAGCGCGGCCACACGACCAACCACAAACTCATTTACAGTAGAAGGCAAGCGCTCCTATCAAATGAATGTATGCGATCCTTTTGCACGATCCCAATCATGCAAGTAGGAAAGGGCTAGATTTGAAGCGGTGATTTTGTACAGTATGCAACAGCTGCTGCGGCAGCTGAGCTCACGCCGCACCGCTGTTGGACCTGGCAGGGCGTCAATTGACTGCCTGAACACAAGTTGGCAAGCCTCAGTGGCTCTTGGAGTCTCGTTGCAGCTGCAAAAGCAGGCTATTATTTTGCAGACGGCCGGCGTGTGATGACCAAAAAACAACCTTGTGCCCATGAACCCAGACGGCCTGCATGCCGCCAATTGACCGCCCTCAACCTCAACCCCTCGGCAAGTCCTGGCATCCCATCCTGGGCGTGCTTGCTGCTTCATTAACTGGATCGCCAAGTACGACCTCCACCAAACCCTTGGCTGCCCGTTACAGCACGCGAGGCGCGCCCGCCTGCCCGCCCGCCTGGCGCAGCGCAGCGAGTACCAGCGTCACTGCTGCTTGCCAGCCCCGCGCACCCGGTCCAGAATGGACTTGGCCGACCGCACAGCGCCCGTGATGGGGCTGGACGCAGCGGACGCGTTCATGAACGCCAGCTCCAGGTCGCTCTGCTTCGGCCGCGTCTTCATCTGGCCCACCTGGGGCGTCGCCGTGGCAGCGGTGGATTGGGCGGGGTCGGGGGCGGCTGGGCAGGTTGTTTCGGAGGCGGGGGTCGAGCAGTGCGCATGCGGCTGCAGTGGATGGCGATAGACGCGCAAAGGCGCACGCGCTCAGGAGCGTCAAGGACGGAAGTAATGCGGCTCAGAGCGGCTCACAGCGGCTCAGTGCGGCACCGTTCTGCGGCAGCAGAGGGGCCGCGCCCGTGGCGCAGCTGCCCCGCGCACTCAGACCTGCAGGAACCGGCCGTCCCGCTGCACTGTCAAGATCTGCCAGGGCACGCCCGCCAGCGACCCGCCCTTGGCAGTCCGCCGCAGCACAGCACCCTCCTGCCCGCCCACCAGCCCCTGCGAGACGGGGTGTAGGGTTGGGGCGGACGGCGGTGGCGCGCGGCCGGCGTCGCTGCGGAAAAGAGCAGGCCCAGGTGGCCGACAAAGGAGCACGAGCGAGGTTGCCCGGTCTGGCCACCCGCACACCCCTCAATTCAGGCGGCTGCCGACGTCGAGAAATCGTACAAGAGGCAGCCCACAGCGTGTCCACGCGCGCCGCTGCCCGAAGCGGCATCGCGTAGCTCCGCAAAAGCGGCGCGCGCCACGCGTGCACAGCAGCGGCACGCGCGCGGCCCTGCGGCCCGCACCTTGATGGCAACAGGCATGAAGCTGTAGGCCACCTCGAAGGACCGCACCACCGCCTCGTACTCGCGCGGCACGCCCTCGCCCCAGGAGGGGTTGAGCGCCACGGCGCAGGGCCCCGACCAGACCTCCTGCACTAGCTGCTCCACCAGGGCCACCTGGCGCCGCGCGTGGCGGGGGTGGGGGCGGAGGCACGGGCGGGAGGGCAGAGGCGGCTTGTGTGTTTGTGTGTGTATGTGTGTGTGTGTGTGTGTGTGTGTGTGTGTGTGTGTGTGTGCGCGCGCGTGCACTGGTGGATCAGGTCAAGGGGTTGCGCCTGCGAGCCTGTTGGGGGAGTGACACACCGCCGCCTGCGGGTTGACCCCCGGCACTAGTGCGCACGTGCTTGCGCGCCCCGCCCGCCGCCACGCACCCGCCACGCACCTCTGCAATCGTCGGTGACACGATCAGCAGCGGGCCGCCCAGCGCCTCCGCACGGCACGCGTCCCGGAGGGGCTGCGCCCGCGCCTGGCCCGCCCGCGCCGCCGCGGCCGCAGCCGCCGGGTCGGCGTACACTATTTGCCAGGCGGCCGGCGCGCCCGGCAGCAGCTTCAAAACCTCCAACGCCAGCGCGGCGGTCGCGGCCGGGCTGGTGTCCGCGACAGGCAGCTCAACGGCAAAACGCTGGTACCCGCCGTTCCCGCCGCCGCCTGCCGTCTTGGCGCCAAAGCCCTGGGGCCGGGGGTTGATGCGTGCCGAGCGGATGCGGGATGCAAGCCGGGACGGGACAACGAACTCCGAGGCCGAAACGCGCGCCGGCACAGCCCCAGCGCATGTGCCATGGGGCTCCGAGCCAGCGGGTGCCCGGCCAGCGCCCGTCAGCCCAGCCCAGCCCAGGGGGTACCTTTTTTGCCTTTTTGGCGGCGCTGCTGCCCCCGGCGCCGCCCGCCAGCAGCGGCTTGAGTTGCGGGATGAGCGCGGCGGCAGACTGCTGCACCTGCGGCAGGCGATGGGGGCGGCCGCGGGGCGTGCCCGGCAGGCTGAGCTTGGCTGGAGGACAGACACTGTCAGCACCGCCGGCTCGTCCTCGACGGCGGCACCCACTTAATCGACCGAGCTGACTGCTGCGTTGCGTGCACCTCAGTTTTAGAATCCGTCGCCTGCTCACCGCGGCGTCTTGGCTCTCTGGAATGTCCACATACACTGCTTGCTGCTGCTGGATGGGCGCCCCTGTTGGCGACGCTGCGGCGACATGGGCGCAGCGCACGCTATGCTGTGGGCATGTAGCAGGTGCGGCCGGCGACCAGCCATTGATCTGGGGCGCGTGGCCACGCTTTGATTGCCTGCACTGAGGCCTCGAAAATCGAAGAGCGCTGCTTCCCGGGCCAATGCCCGCCTGTGCGCTGTGCTTGAGCCGCATGGTTGCGTCCATTGTAAAGTTGTCTGCAGCTGTGACATAAGATTCCAGCGTGTTAGCGGGATCGTAGATCACTCAGAATTTGTTTGATCACTGGAAGTGCAAGGGATTCGACAACTGTCAACTCGCATGCGGATAGGGGTTTACAGCAGAAGGGAACTGTCTTCAATGCGGAATGGAGATATGCATAGTGATGCTGCATATACTGCCTGCTAGCAATTGCAGGCAGCGCTTCATCGGGTGAGTAGAAGCAAGCAGCCCGGGCGCTGGGCGCGTAGTGTGTGTAAAGGATGGGCGCGTGGGCAGGGCATCCGCTCGTTCTGCCGCTGCCCCACCGGTGTGGGGTGACCTGGGGGCCCGCCCTGAGCGCTGGGGGGCCCTCAGATGACGCCCTAAGGTTGGCCCTTGCGGTGCTGCCTGGCGCACACCTCGCGCCTCCGGGTCTGAGCACACCCAGGCGGCACCTGAGTGGCTGTAACACCATCAGGTGCTTCATCAGGTGCTAGCTGCATGGAGTTGTAGGACCGGGGGCTCTGGCAAGCGCGTGAAACCAATTGATGGGTTTGGGCGAGTAGATGCACACACCAGAGATGGAGAAACGCCAGTGCAGCATTGAGGCGACCAAGGCTGCTTTGCGAATGCAGAGGTGAATTGACCGTGAATCAGTCCGTGCCTTTCCGAGGGTTTGCAGGGGTTGTTGACCAGCGTATTGGCAGGTTGTCCGGAAGTGTCAGTCCTGGTGTGAGGCTGGCTGCCGCCTGTGTCGATGGGGAGATTGAGATCAAATGGGGTGAATGTCCCAGTGGGATATTCATCACAAAAGTTTTGAAACACCCATCAGGGCAACGCACGCACACGCAAGGTATGCATGCTGCATCAGAGATACATTTCAGTACCTGCTAGTTTTCGTGTTCACTTCACTGTTTTCGTTTGAGTTTCGCTCCGCGGCGGCCCCAACCCTCGACGGGCGGTTCTCGCTTTCACGTTCACGACCGACTCCGTAGCTACTAGACCCTACCAAAGCGTGCGCGCTGGAATTCGTTGCAGTCACTGTTGTTGCGGTTGTTCGCTCAAGCGTGAGCTCTTGCGTTGCGACAGGCCGGCGACAAGCAGCAGTAGCGCTGCACGTCACCTCCCGTTGAGGAAAGATGCACACCTCCTCCCGTCGTGGAAAGATGCACACCTCCAACCCCATCAGCTTCAAGGCGATGATGACTGTCCTGGCCGCACTGGGTGAGTCACATGTCATGCCAGGAAGGAGGCCGGGCGAGCAGTGACAGAGTCAACCTATTGCACCGCATGACCCCGGCCGGGCTTTCGCCAGCAGTGCTCGCACCTTCACCCCAGCAGCACATGCAATCCACATGGCCATGCAACATCTTTGACTCTCGTCGCAGCCCTTGGCGCCGCCACCGCTGAGGCGCGCCGCTTGCACCAGGTGTCCCCTGGCTGGAGCCAGGCTCCCCGTGCGATGACCCAGCGCGAGCTGGATGCACGAGCGGCGCTGGTGCAGGCCGCCGCCCAGATTGATGTCGCCGGGGACTGGAGCCTTGTTGTGCCATGGATCCCTGGGAACGCAAATCGAGCCTGGCGGACGTTCCCCCAGCTGTGGCCTGGCAGGACTAACCACGTTGCCGAGGCAGGGGTGAGCAAGACGGAGGCTTCGTCCTCGCCCGTGCCCGCGGTGACTGGTGTCACACCTGCGCCTGTGCCCGAGAGCGAGGATAGCACATATGATACGGCCGGCAGCACGCTGCGCGGCTTGCCCTGAAAGGCCAGCAGCGTTTGAAGCGCGCCGACTTTGCATAAGGTTGGGTGGGAAGGGGTGACCGCGTGTGCGTCTGACCCGTGCGCCATGCCGATCTTCACTCGCTCATGGTGGATCTTTCTCAAACTTGGTGTGCCGCCATGAACAAATTGAACCCATAGGGGTTCATGGCGGCACATCAAGCAACAATTCATGCATGCATACATGCATTGTTGCAAATACCGTACGTGCAAGGCATGCCGTTCGCATGACACAGTTTTCTGGCTTTGCACCCCTGTGGCCAATCTGCATGTTTCTTGTCCCACCGCAAAAACCTCCCGCTAGAAACTCCCCCTCAACCACTCGTACGCCTTGATTCTTTTCGATTTGCCCACAAACCAAGCCACTGCTCTCCAAGGCTTGGCTCCAACCACACAGGGCAGATTATGCTGGCCATTCATGCCAGGCAAATGCTCATGCTACACAACAGACATTGTGCCTGCCAACCAATGCCATGTCGTTTGTGAAGTTCACGCCAATCGACTCGCCGCAAGATCAGTATCACAATACGCTGGAACAGTGCCACAGCCACCCAGATGGCCACCCCTTGCGGCAGAAGATGCGCTGCACTGCCTGGACATATAAGTGTGCTTGCGTTATGAGCCCGTGCCAAGTGCCGCTTTGGGTAAATTGAGAGCGCAAGTTATGGGGTGTCAAGGCCAGTAGTCAGCCTGTATGCTGCATGAGCATGCAAGGGGCATTTGGTGCTGTGCAGTTGCAGAGTACAGCATTGCATCTGGCCTCTCCCAGTGAAGTATACGTGTGCAGGAACAATTCAAGAGTGTGTCATTGGAAGGGTACACGGTTTGGCAGTAAGAGAGCATGGTGCCAATCCTCCCATCGCCATCCTCAGGCGGACTGCCCGTTAGTCCAGCTGCGCTGTGCTGCATCGGTAGCTCCCGCTTCCGGTGCCCAGAAAACGCCCGCATTTAATGTCGAAACACATATTAACAATTTAATAATCAATTAGCATTCGTCTGTAGCACGATACTCGCTGCACCACCGAAAGTCACTGTGCGCGGGCCACGATCTCGGACGCGTGCTAACCGGTGAGCATACAAGGCAAAGGTGCACGACAAAGCGCTCATTCCAGGATGATCGTGCATGTTCCCTCGCTGCTGAGTCGACTGCAGCAGGGGGCCACAGGCGCCGGTAGGAGCAGTAGGTGGGAGTCCGTGCGCCGCCCGTGGCCATGAGCGGCCATCTCCAACACGATCATCCCCCCCTGCGGCATACATTTTGCAGGTCCTTACATCACCATGTTCTCCATCACCCGTAAGAGCGCCAAGGCGCCGGCGCTGGCCGCTCTGCTCGTCGTCCTGGGTGAGCACAACCAGCTGCCAGGGATACTCCCCCCTGCTGGGCTGCTTGGGGACTGATCCGCCGCTAGCGGCAGCCACAGGCCCGTGCTGCAAGCTGATTGAACTATCCCATCAGCTGCAGTGGCCCTTAATGCACGGCATCAGCACACCGTAGCAGTGGTCACGCCTTGGTTCTTGCTCAGCTTTTGCTCCTGACCGCGGCCTGCTGCCGCCCGGCCCACCCTTGCGGCCTCTGCCCCGCCCTCACAGCCCCTGCCCCCCCCCC
>NW_014011155.1:6870-9227 GCF_000611645.1 Monoraphidium neglectum
CCCCACCCCCACCTCCGCCTGCAGCCCTCTGCGCGGCCACCGAGGCGCGCGTGATGCGCACGCTGAGCCAGCTGCCGTACGGCGGCAACCCCGGCGACTTCAACCGCGCGTGGGCGCCGTTTGCACAGGCCGGCCTGCCCGTCTACGCCCCTCAGGCGCCCCTCGCGTCGACGCCCGATGGGGCTCGCCTCGAGTCCGGCCCCGTGAGCGCCCCCCAGACGCTTACCTCCTACGATGCCTACGGCGTCGGCGACCCCCGCCTGACCGCCACCCAGGCCCGCAACTTCAACTACGGGATGCAGTACGGCCTCTACCCCCTGTGGGGCCGCCGCCGCAGCTGAACGCGCGGCAGCATGCATAGGGGACGGCGCCATGGCGGCGGCGCTTGGTGATAGAGGGAGCGGCCCACTTGTATATGGGGCTGGTCTCCTTGGCTTGCTCTGATATCTCGGCCTCCTGCCGTGCTCGACCTCTCCTCTCTGGGGGGCGCTCTGTCTTATGAAACCCACCTCCACCCTTCCCTTGATCGAGCTTTCCTGCCGACCATGGCGGGCAGTCTTGCATTCGCGTGGTCACCTTGTGCGTGCATGTCCAGAACAGGGTGCAGCGGGGCATGCAATACGGCGGCCTCTGGATCCCACATGTTGCATCAACAGACACAGCTTGCATATCCTGATGTCGTGCTGCTTGCACACGGCCACTCTGCATAAAAGCGGCGCTTGTATACTTGTGTTGGCTTGTTGTTGATTAGATTCCGGGCATCTTGATGCCTCCTTGCAGTCATATGATTTGGAACTGGCTCCCTTGCTTCTGCTCGCGCCTACCTGCGCGCATCCTCGCCATCTCTTATGCTTTCTTTCTCCCCTCGTGCGTTGTTCAGTGTACAATGCCTCCCCTCCTTTCGCCGTGCTCACGGGCCCCTAATTTCAGGGCGGCTCTCGACACGTTTTGCGTGGGTGTTGCTGCTCAAAAGGCGGGAGCTGTGCATGTTCAGTTGTTGGCGTGTGGTATGACACGCTTGCTGGTGTAACACCATGTCACTCATCATCAGAAAGAGTTGTTGTAATCAGTCACGGTCGCACTGCATTGGGTTGCTTGGCCACCGCCCACGCCCACGCCCGGCGCCCGTTGCGCACTGGTGCCCATTGTGCACGACAGGGTTGCACGCGAGGGGGCCAGGTGACAATGCTGTGTTATTCTAGTTGTGACGGTGGGTGTAACGGGTCAGGCATGTTGTTGGCGGGCAATGGGCGGCGGACGGCGGGCAGCAGGCGGTGGTGAGGGGGATCCCCCACACGCGCATGTCTCCGGAGACATGCGCGTGTGGCGAAGATGTCAGGGGCAGGATGGGGCGGATGCTGGTGCGTGCTCGCAAATCGGCGCCACCGGCAGCTCAAAAGCTGGCTGTGACTATGGGGTGCAGGCGGGCCACAGCTGGCAGGCGCTAGATAGTTTCCACCAGGGATCGTTAGACAAGCGAGGGCGCTAGCACAGCTCAGTGGTTGTAGGGGCAGCAACAACAGGACGGCTCTGAGTAGGATGCCAGGTATCTGCATCCACATGGTCAGGTTTGGACTAAGGCTGTTTGCACATGCTGAAATCTGTAACTCCCACTAATCAAAGGCCGGCTGACGGTGCGTTGGTGGATTGATCAGCAGTGCAGGTGGCCGACGGCGAGGCGATCCAACGGGCTTACACAAAAGCAGCTCTTGCAGCTCTTCCTCCAGGCCCAAGCCGCAGATGTGAGTCGTCTTGATTATATACCTGCAACAATTACTTTAGCTTGTAGTTTCGTGCCGGTAAACAAGCCGTCCAAAGGAAGTTTTTGCCCCGCGCCTATACCCATCGGTCCGCCTTGTCGCCAAAACAAAGCTGTCTCTCGCTTAGCAGAGCTCACACATCGTCCCCTAGAACAGACGCTTAACTCATCCAAGTCCTGCAGACCCACCGGCGGGCTCTTCTCAAGTGCTCCCAAAGCACCTTGCTACTTCGTCTCGCAAGGCTCGGCAGCGGGTTGCAGCGCACAACAAGATGCATTCTATTTGCACCAGGAAGGCAGTGGCCTTTGCCATGCTGATAGCTGTCTCTGGTGAGCGGACCGTGCCCTCGTGCTGCGAGGTGTCAACTGCACCCCTGCCTCCTGCAGCAGCTGGTCACACAACTCGAGCTGGGAATGCCATGAACCCAGCATGTGCATCTGCATCATCAATGGACAGCAAGAATTTGTGTGTGGCCAGGCGCGCCGCATGCACCTGCAGCGCATGCAAAATGTGAAGGCACAGCCAGTGCAACACACGCATGACGGCCACATCGTTTCTGTTGCTTAGTGCCCTGCCCTCCCACCCCCACACTTTCCC